>NC_090738.1:46327169-46339669 GCF_036898095.1 Palaemon carinicauda
TACACACACACACACACACACACATATATATATATATATACTGTATTATATATATATATATATAATATACTGTATATATATATATATATACTGTATATATATATATATATATACTGTATATATATATACTGTATATATATATATATATACTGTATATATATATATAATATATATACTGTATATATATATATATATATATACTGTATATATATATATATATATTATAAAATCATAAATACCAATAAATTTTCTCAGTTTCTCAAATTAGTTCTTTCAACCTATGCGGCAATTCCAAAAGCAAAATGCTATAAACCCAAGGGCTCCAATAGGGCAAAATAGCCCAGTGAGGAAAGGAAATAAGGTAATAAATAAATGATGAGAACAAACTAACAATAAATCATTCTAAAACGAGTAACAACGTCAAGACAGATATGTCATATATAAACTATAAAAAGACTTATGTTAGCCTGTTTAACATAAAAACATTTGCTCCAACTTTGAACTTTTGAAGTTCTACTGATTTAACTACCCGATTGGGAAGATCATTCCACAACTTGGTCACAGCTGGAATAAAACTTCTAGAATACTATGTAGTATTTAGCCTCATGATGGAAAGGCCTAGCTATTAGAATTAACTGCCTGCCTAGTATTACGAACAGGATAGAATTGTCCAGGGAGATCTGAATGAAAAGGATGGTCAGAATTATGAAAAATCCTATGCAACATGCATAATGAACTAATTGAACGACGGTGCCAAAGATTAATATCTAGATCAGGAATAAGAAATTTAATAGCCCGTAAGTTTCTGTCTAACAAATTAAGATGAGAATCAGCAGCTGAAGACCAGACAGGAGAACAGTACTCGGAACAAGGTAGAATGAAAGAATTAAAACACTTCTTCAGAATAGATTGATCACCGAAAATATTGTAAGAATTTCTCAGGAAGCCAATTTTTTGTGCAATTGAAGAAGACACAGACCTTATGTGTTTCTCAAAAATAAATTTGCTGTCGAGAATCACACCTAAAATTTTAAGTCATACAAATTTAAAGAAACATTATCTATCTATCTATCTATCTATCTATCTATCTATATATATATATATATATATATACATATATATACACATATATATATATATATATATATACATATATATATATATATATATGTAGTACTGTATATTCCATTTTCTACCAAATAATGAAAAGTATATATGTATTTATTTTCTTCCTAATTCTGATATGTAAGTAAATATTATAGATGTTTCATTATGAAATTTATTATGTTATGGTTGAATGTTTCTGTACCCCTACTGCTGATGGAATTTTGTCTTGAAATCAATTTATTTTCTTTTACTTCAAAGTCTTTATTGCTGTTAATGTGTATTAATGAAGGAAAAATTAAGAGCTGTTTACTTTGTAATTTTGTAAGTCACTTAATATAAAATATTTTTTCACCAGTGTAATTAATCTGATATCATATATTTCGATATCCTGTAACTAGGCCTTACAGTATAGTTAGGTTTCTATATACAGGGCCATGGGCAGCAAAGTGATTTAAAAGGGGGGTGGAATTGTAACTGGTGGAATAGGGGTGAATGTAGGGGTGGGAGTTGGGCGTCACTAGGAACTTTGCCCTTGGGCAGCAGTTAGGTTTGTGAGGGCCCTGTAAAAAGTGCTATATATATATATATATATATATATATGGATATATATATATATATATATATATATTCTTAGGGTGCTGATAAATATTTTATTCATGTATTTTATTTGTGTATTTTAGAGATGTAAGGCAAGTTCCACTCACGTAGGATTAAGTAATGTATGTAAATTCAAAGACATTCGTCATTTATTTAATTGTGTTTTCATTCAATATCATATATGTAAAATTATGTTATTTTGAAAAATTAACTTTTTATTTCACTTAGTTTTGTCCAAATAACCATATAGTAATCTTTAGGTATGCTGTATTGCACACGGAGTATAAGCACGAGGGGTTACATAATTTCTTATGTTTCCATGTGGTTAGAAAAGACATGAAAATTCTAGTTAGTTTTATCTTTTTTTTTTTAAGTTACGAGAGGAAGGTGGGTGGAGTTAGCTGAGAGAGAGAGTTACCTCACCACGTACGTTGCTACCCGTCCTCGACTTGACAAGTTAGCAACTTTGACGCCGTAGCCCTGGCCCCCAAGATTCAAGACAATGTCCTGGAAGGTTCTAGATAAATTAATTTAATATATATAGAACCTAGCAATGCATAAGCAGCAGAAGAGATTCAGCCTATCCCTTTGAAAGAGCCAACGTTTGCCATCCTCTCTCCTCTCAAGTGTGTAAACTGTTTTCGTCTTAAACATGAATAAGCAATTTCTATCCAACGTATAACATGTATAGTGTTGTTCAAATGGAGGTGATAATATTGGATTAGTTAAAAGTGTAGTGTGTTAATGTAAGTACATTTTCTCATATAAATTTTTGTAACTGGCCCTGTGAGATTTAGATTAAACAGTGAAGTATATTAATTTTGCTTAACCGTTCTGTAACATTGTGTGAACCAAAAGACATAAGTTTAACAGTTATATATATAGAAATTTCATTAGTGGTTAATCATTAGTGTTAAAGTGTTAACTCTTTTCACTAATTGTCAAAATTAAATATTTTCATAAATCAATTCCAGTAAAAACAAGGGATTGTATTTTTTTCTCAAACTGTCTTTTTATTTTTGTCTTAATCTAAGACTCTAAGGTTTAGTTCAGATTTAATACTTCAAGTAATTTATTTTTTGGTGTTAATTCTTTTGAGTTGCAGTTGATTTTTATAGAATATATTTATTTTTGTAAAGTGTGTACTGTATTATTTCGATCACCAGTACTTGATACAGTACCTTGTTCGCTATCCCTGACTAAGAACCGAAGTAAGAGGTTGGTTTTAGAATAGTTCAAGTAAAGTAATCACCTAGTTTTTGTTTTGAGTAAAATAGGAGACATAGATATTCAGTGTTCATATATGTTGCCATCTGGGAGTTGCATATTATTCTCAGAGCATAAGGTATTTTCTCGTGTGTATCAGATTCATATAAAGCAAAACAGGTGAGTTTTAGAGCTCGGGAATTCACGTAATTCACCAGCCGTAATATATATTTTATTTTTTGGTGCTCAGATCTAGGGATCAATCGAGGCTGTTTTAAATATTAGTGATAACAGGGCCGTGTTCTGATTAAAGGTTTGAACAGTTTAGTGCTGATAGGATTCTGTGTATTGTTAGGATATATTTTTGGAGAGGTATAATTTTTTGTAAAGTATAAGATGGCACGGTTGAATGTACAAGAGTTTTTTAGAAAACCCAATTATTCAGGAATTGTTGGAAGCTAATGTAACTAAAGCTCAGTGGAACTCTATTTTAATGGAATGTGGTGGGCATGAAATGAGTGGAATGATTAAAGCCCAAATCAAGTGTCTAGCCTTAGAAGTATTGATAAACTCAGGAAAGTTGTCGGGAGACAATATTGTAGCAGCTCGCGAACTGTCGATGAAGGCTGAAGCAGAATTTGTAATGAAGCAAGTATCAGCTGACCTAGGAAGTGAAGGAATGAAAGCAGAAAGGAATGTAGAGGCTAAGATTTGATGAATTGCAGCAGAAGAGAATTTGATTAAGTTGAAGATGATGGTAGAATGGGAAGAAAGAGAGAGAGAAGAGGCAAGAGAAATTGTAAGACGAGAAGAATAAGAGAGAGAACGGGAAGAAAAAGAGAGAGAACAGGCAAGAGAAATTGCAAACCATGCAAGAGAAATGAAAGCAAGACGATAAGAAAGAGAGAGAGAGAACAGGGAGAAAGAGAGAAAGAAGAGGCAAGAGAAATTACAAGACGAGAAGAAAGAGAGAGAGAACAGGAAGAAAAAGAGAGAAAAAAGGCGAGAGAAATTGCACAACATGCGAGGGAGTTGGAGCTGTTGAATGCTCGGGTAAGGTTAGCAACGCAGACAGAGATGACCCCTGCTATGCATGATCCCGTGTTTAATGTCTGGAATGCACAAAGGTTAATTCCAAAATTCACAGAAGAAACTCCTAACGAATTCTTTGATCATTTTGAAACTGTCGTATCGACAATGGAATGGCCAGAAGATAAATGGCCTGTGTTATTGCAGCGTGTCCTTATTGGAAAAGGACGCAGTGCGTATCTTGCCTTGTTTCAGGACCAGAGGAAGGAGTATCAAGAAGTTAAAAGGAGCGTGCTGCAAGTGTATCAGATGACCCCTGAATAAAATCCTTCATGTAAGCACTTTGACTGAATTCATAGACTGAATGCACAACCTCTATTCTAGGCCTAAGTCCATATACAACTGTAAAAGAGGGAGCGAAATAAGATATTCTTTTTTACTGTGATGGGTGGCCATAAGCTTTTTACACTTTACAGTCATGCGTCCCCCTTCGTGTTCTAGTACGCTTTTACAGTAGGGTGATAAGCATAACGGCAGTGCATCAGTGGCTCTAGCAACTTCTTCTGAAGGTGCTTTAGTAGTGACAAGGAGCCAGTATCCTTTATCCCCGTTTGTATTAGCATTTTCAATACCCCTTCCTAAAAACAGATCCTTTTCTTCATCGGAAAGTTTACGAATTCTACCAGTGGGAATGTTCTTAGTCATAACTGTTGCATACAGGGAGTTGAAGTCTAAATAAAGGATGTAAGAACTTTGGTGGAGATCAGGATTAAATGATGGATTTATTTCACGGTTGTTGGCAGTGAATGATTGACGCACCATAGAAGTGAACACCTCCCCCCCCCCCCGCGAAACATTATGCCTGATTAGATTATACAATTCCTCATCATAGATGTGATCCAACTCAATCTTGCTAATCTTAAGAAAGCTGTTGAAGGTGTAGGATGGTAGTGAAACAGTGTGGTAAATCAAGACCGTACTTATCATAAAGTATGAAGTGCCACCAAATGAGAATATCCCCCAATAAAGCTGTGTCTACAATGAGGTAAAGTAGAAGAAAATCTTTCAGCATTTTACATTTGCTTATATCCCAAACACGCTGAGCCCGTTTATATTCCTCCTCTGATACATCGCACGCCTTCAGCTTGGTGTAAAATGCCGATTTGGGGGGCAAGTACGTTTTCTTGAGTTTTGCAAGACTGTCTACTGTATGTAGTCATAGCAGAAAGGTAATTTGCCTTGAATGACCTCACCCCGCAGTTTGCTATCCCTAATACTCCTTAAGCCAGCCTTCCTTCCATCCCTAAAATATTCGGAGGCTAAACTATCCAAAGAAGATCCTAAAACGGCTAGAGAGTCGAGGAAGACTAAATTATTGGCGGTCATTCGCTGAATTTTAAGCCCTTGCTTCGTTATGATTTTAATGTTGACTTTAGTTTTCAATTCCTTAAGGATAAGACCCAGGTCGTTAACTAGAATTGTGTGCGAAAACGGGAGTCGAATTTTAAGTTCGCGACACGCTAAATTACAACGCGCGCAGTAAGCTTCAATAAAGTTATTCTTGAGTTTGGTGTGGTCATGGTGTCTGTGCTTGTCGCGGTTGTGTTTGAACAACGTCTTACACAGCTGGCATACAGTCTGCTGTTGGAAAGTTCTTTCATCCTCGGCCGACATATCAATGGGGAATGTTTTCCACTGTGATCTTATCGCCGCCCAACAATCACTAAGATCTGACAGAAAGTTATCGACACAATCATTCCCGCAATAATAACTAGAGTCGGCTCTTTCCTTCGCTATCTATAATGATATAGCAATAAGCTATTGATTCGTGTATGGTCTCCACACCATAAGCCCCAGGGGATTTCTTCAAAGCTGATTCTAAGTCAAAGACGCAAATATAAGAAAACTTTTGCGTCTTATGGGGGTTTCTAAATCTTACTGTGCTCCCACGAGGGGGAAAACTCAGCGCCACTGACAGGTCGCAGGTAGCTTCATGCTGTTTTTGTTGGTCTGTTGTTGCATGCTGTGATAGGCAGTTATGGCAGAAATAAAGGGGGTTGGAAGGCTTTGCCCTAGCAAAATTTTTCACAAAACGGTGAAAATCTTTAATGAGACAAATATGGTCACCACCCATTAGTAGGAGGGGGACAATAGTTGGGAATATTTAGTTCCACGCCTTGCCAACTGAATGATATACTTCCCATCCCTCCTCTTTCCATTTCATATATGTAAATAGAGAGTTGATTCATTAACTCGAGGCGTGAAATGTCCTCCCACTGAATAGGCATGGCAATCTTGTGGAAGTTAACATATTCGGCCAACGAGTATTTAGGCTTTGTTTAGACATCCTATAGGCAGCCAGAGACTGAATAAAACAGGAATTCCCAATTACCGAGGGAATAAAGACGAAAACCCCACCACGGACATCATTTTTAGGGTAAAGGGGAGCACCCAACCCAGCCATTACCGCCTGGCAGTGGTAAAAAAGTTTGAAGATGTCAATGCCTTCCACTCCCCATTAATTCATTGACTATTCGAGGGAACTTAGAATTTACCGCATCCTCCCATTCATTTACAAGGTCGTCAATTTCACTAGCATTGATAACCGTGGCCGGGAGCTACAGCTCCATAAGCGTATTTTCCGGTTATTCCTTTGCTAAAATTGTGTTTTTTAATTATTGAGGTCAAAAGACCAGCGATCTTAGCAGAAGTTTTTTTTTTTTTTTTTTTTTTTTTTTTTTTTTTTTTTTTTTTTTTAAATACCGTTCTAAAGAGCCCCGTATATCATTACTATGAAATGTAAAGAATAATAGTGGATTGCTCACCGAGGGAAGTGTGTATTCCTCTTGTACGTACATCTTGTCGAAGGCTGTCTATCTTCTAACAAACTTCAACATCCGTCCTAAAGTGGGCGTCGTCCCTGCTGTTACTGTAGGTAAATCTGGTAGGTTGCTTGTGGTGGATGTCGAAGCAATCCCCTGAGGCGGGAGTTCTTCGAGTAATTTGCGGGTGTTTGTTAGAGGGGTGCTCATCCCCGGGGTGTCCGAATCTGGGGGCAAGTATGCAGTGGATGTTGAAGCAATCCCCTGAGGTGGGGGTTCTTCGAGTAATTTGTGTCTGGTTGATAGCACTGCAACAAGAGATTATACGGTTTTTAATTTACTTGATGTTCTAAAGTCGAATTAAAATTCCTTTCTACATCCAAATCGAAAGATATTAACACCTCACATTACATTGTGTATATTAATGTCTGGTTTGCAATAAGAGAAAATAGGTTTTTAATTTACTTGAAGTTCTAAAGTCAAATTAAAAATACTTTCTACATCCAAATCGAAAGATATTAACACCTCACATTACATTGTGTATATTAATGTCTGGTTGGCAACAAGAAAAAATAGGTTTTTAACTTACTTGAAGTTCTAAAGTCAAATTAAAAATACTTTCTACATCCAAATCGAAAGATATTAACACCTCACATTACATTGTGTATATTAATGTCTGGTTGGCAATAAGAGAAAATAGGTTTTTAATTTACTTGAAGTTCTAAAGTCAAATTAAAAATACTTTCTACATCCAAATCGAAAGATATTAACACCTCACATTACATTGTGTATATTAATGTCTGGTTGGCAACAAGAAAAAATAGGTTTTTAACTTACTTGAAGTTCTAAAGTCAAATTAAAAATACTTTTTACATCCAAATCGAAAGATATTAACACCTCACATTATGTTGTGGATATTAATGTCTGGTTGGCAATAAGAGAAAATCGGTTTTTAATCTACTTGAAGTTCTAAAGTCAGATTAAAAATCCTTTCTACGTCCGAATCTAAAGATATTAACCCCACATAGCACATTGTTTTTATTAAGTAATTCTTACTGGCTAGTTTTTTTTTTTTTTTTTTTTCTTTTTTTTGAGCAGGTGTGTTTCACTATCATCGTGTTTCCTTTTCCGATCCTTCCCACCTGAAAAGTAATGCGAACACAGACGCTTACTACAATGTAATATTGGGTGTCGCAAACAGACTGAAATTTCATAGCACAATCGCAGTCACTTTCATGAACAAATAAATTTAAACCATCTGAACTTTCACTGTAGATTCATATTTACCTCCTCGCCCATTTTCCATGTTGCTAGGGGATGGGGCAGTTTGTAGGAAAGCATGTGTTCAATTACGGGGCTACCCGCGAGATGTAGCAAATCGTTTTGACAACGAGAGGCGTGGCCTAAGTTAGGCCTAGGTGTGTGTGCGTGTTCGACCTAGTAGATACTGTATATATACCCTCCTCCGAGGCATAATCTAGTCATAAGGGAGCAGAAGGAACTCGAGGAAGTTTAAAATGTCGAGATATAACGACACACACCTCTTGGGGGAGGAATTGCCCGATTTTTCTGAGAGTAAGTACTTCCTTGCATTTTTGCTAGAACTGAAGTTAATAAAAAACTTATAGTGGCGCAAATAATTTTTGATAAATAAAACGTAGTGTGTGTGTGTGCGGCAATAATTATTTTGGATGTGTGTGTGTGTGTGGCAATAATTATTTTGGATGTGTGTGTGTGTGTGTATGTGTGTTTGGCAATAATTATTTTGGATGTAATAATTATCAAAGTGTTTCTTCCTAACAGCTTGGGAGGTCCCCCTCTTAGATGAAGGTCAAATCCGTAATTCACAGCAGTATTACGCAGAACTCCGTTGTAAACTTCACGAATCCCGTCGGAAGACGGTGGAAGACATTGGGAGGATGGAACGGCAGTTGGTGAGCGAAAAGATGAAAGCAGGAGGCGGATCCCAGCCCGAAACGTGCCCCCTGCTTTTGCAGGGAATAAAAATCCAATACGAAATAAGGAAGGGTCTGCGGGGAGTTGCGGAACAGGTGGCTGCATTCGAAAGTGAGCAGAAACAAATGATGGAGATGTGTCCCAAAAAAGAAGACGTCAACCCCATGGGGGAGGGGGGAGGTCATCCACATACCTACAACAGCCTCAAATGAAACTTGCCTCTCCGAATCCTTGCTTACACAACCAATAGCAATGGTAGATGGAAGGGCAACTCCGGCGGATTCCCAGGTGATTGCCATCGCTTGTGAGCTCGAAAAAATGGAGAATGAAAAGTAGTCCAGAAAAAATGTGAAAATCCGCGACAGTCTACGCTCGGCATTAGACACGCCATTTAAAAAATGCGGTAAAATACCGCAATTAAAGTTTGTTACCAAATCGACAATGATTTTGCTACTGTCAAATAAATAGACATTATTTGTAATGTTTTAATGTATGTATTCCATGAATTCAAATGTATGATTTCCTTAATAAAAATCTAAGAAATGTTATGTTTCTATTATCCCTTACTTCATTATGAATTGGCCTAAGGTAAAATAATAATGAAAAAAAAAATAGGTTTATTCTAAGGGACAGAGTTGAAATGACAGTAGTACAAGACCGGTAGTGGAGGAGGTAACATATAAAAATTAATACTTCAGACATTGAATATGCTCTGGAGAAAATGTTAATGCGTGAAGCACAGGTTTACGGGTGTGTACCCAGTGACCATTTGGTCGGCTTCAGGTTACCCTTGATAAGGACAAAGCCCATCATACTTATTGTGAATGCCCTACCATCACATCAGTATCTTGAAATCGAGCACTGGGTTGTATCTATAATACAGAAAAGTCCTGTAGAAGACATTATATTTTTTGCCCCATTAGACATGCGGCCAGAAGATCATTCGGAATACTTTACTGATTTTCTACGAAGGTGTTCTACCATGAAGTGCTTCATAAATATGCGAGTGCAAAATTACAATTCGGCTTTGTGCGCATTCTTCTGCCTATATTTTACGCATAGTGTAAGTCTAAATGGAGTTTTTGCTGCCCTTAGGAAACTCAGGGAGCATTTATCCACCACCGACTTAAAGGAAAATGACGTAACAGTGTTATTATACTATCTTCACCATTCAAATTCAAGACCGTGTATGTATATCTGGAAATATACAAAACCTGAATTTTCAATGAAGATTTGCCAAGTGCTAAAGAAACGTACAGTAATTAAAAAGGTTTTCCGACCGCTTTTGAGCGTGCAAAATGTTAGCGTTTCAAATGAATGTTTTTAGCGTAGGATTTTTTCCCCACTAAATGCTATGTAATTATTCACGTAATGTTATTTTGGATGTATGCTTCGTATAATAAAAGAAACTAAGCTGTTTATTATCCGTATATCTTAATGTAAAGGGAAGGCGAAAGGCTTTATAACAAATGGACTGAAAGATCAGAGAGAGAGAGAGAGAGAGAGAGAGAGAGAGAGAGAGAGAGAGAGAGAGAGAGAGAGAGAGAGGGGGGGGGGGGGTTAAAACAAATGAACAGAGAAATGGGTATTTTTCCATAGGCCTAAATTGAAAGGAATGTGGTCAAGGGGGCGGTGACGGAATGGGCCCTGCCATTGTCACCGAGTGGGTTTTGTAATCTATGATTTGAAGGCAAATGGTCACTTTCCCATAGGGCCTCCCACAGAGAGAGAGAGAGAGAGAGAGAGAGAGAGAGAGAGAGAGAGAGAGAGAGAGAGAACGGGCCTCGTTTGCACACAAGTGCATGTCTTATAATAATAATAAAAAAAAAAACTGTGTGGTCGTTAGGCTCAATGTCAGTGCCTAGGGACATATATATATATATATATATATATATATATATATATATATATATATATATATATATATATATATATATATGTATGTATGTATATATTCTTACGAAGCTGGACTAGCAAAAGAGTAAATATTTTATTCATGTATTTCACTTTCCCTTTGCCTACTCATACATCGAATAGTCTGGCATATTCTTTACAGATTCTCCTCTGTCCTCATACACCTGACAACACTGAGATTACCAAACAATTCTTCCTCACTCAAGAGGGGTTAACTACTGCACTGTAATTGTTCCGTGGCTACTTTCCTCTTGGTAAGGGTAGAACAGACTCTTTAGCTATGGTAAGTAGCTCTTCTAGGAGAAGGACACTCCAAAATCAAACAATTATTCTCTAGTCTTGGGTAGTGCCATAGCCTCTGTACCATGGTCTTCCACTGTCTTGGGTTAGAGTTCTCTTACTTGAGGGTACACTCGGGAACACTACTCTATCTAATTTCTCTTCCTCTTGTTTTGTTAAATTATTTAAAGTTTATATATGAAATATTTATTTTAGTGTTGTTACTGTTCTTAAAATATTTGATTTTTCCTTGTTTCCATTCCTAACTGGGCTATTTTCCCTGTTGGGGCCCCTGGGCTTATAGCATCCTGTTTTTTCCAATTAGGGTTGTAGCTTAGCAATTGATGATAATAATAATAATAATAATAATAATAGTAATGATAATAATAATAATAATAATAATAACAATAATAATAATTTGTGTATTTAAGAGAGGTATAGCCAGTTCGTAAGATGAGTTCCACTTTTGTCGGTTTAAGTAAATGTATGTAAATTACATAAGACTTTCGTCCTTCATTTAATTATAATTTCATTCAATTCAATGTATGTAAATTTACGTTATCTTTAAGAATTAACTTTTTAGTTCATGTAGTTTTCTTACGAAGTCTTATGTAACCTCGTTAGGTATGCTGTATAACCCACACGAGGTATGAGCATGAAGGATTACGTAATTTTTATGTTTCCATGTGGTTAAAAAGTGCATGAAAATTCTCGAATTAGATTTACTCTTTTTTTAAGTCATGAGAGGTAGGTGGGCGAAGTTAGCTGAGAGAGAGTTGCCTCGCAAGCAAGGTTAGTACCCCTTCTTCAATTTACTACGTTGGCAACCATACACTGCTAGACCATGTCCCCCACGCTTCCAATAGGCCGAACTGGAAGTTTCTGGAGTAATTAAGTCAATATATGTAGCCCCCAGGAATGCTTAAACAGCAGAAGAGACCCAGCCTATCCCTTTGAAATAGCCAACGTCCACCAGCCCTCTCTTCTCTCAAGTGTGTCCTCTCAAACATGAATAAGTGATTTTTTAATCAACTTATATTGTGTATAGTGTTGTTCAAACATTGGTGAAATTATTGTATTTTAATTCAAGTGTAGTGTGTTAATGTAAGTATATTTTAACACACATTTTTGTAACTGTCCCTGTGAGATTTAGGTTAAGCAGTGAAGTGCATGAAAAATTTTGCTTAACCAGTCTGTAACCTTGTGTGAACCAAAAGACGTAAGTATAACAATTACGTATATGTAAATTTTTCAATGGTTTATTTATTAGTGTTAAAGAGTTGACTCTTTTCATTAATTGTCAAAATTAAATATTTTTGAAAATTAATTTCCAATGCAACGTGTGATTGTACATTTTTTCAAAGTGTCTCTCTTTGTCTCAATCTAAGGTTTAGTTCAGATTTAAATTTCGAGTGATTTGTTTTTGGTGTTAATTTTCGTAAAGTGTGTATTATTTCAAGCACCAATATTTTTTCTGTGCTTTTCTCGTATTCCGTGACTAAGAACCGAAGTAAGAGGTGAGTTTTTGAATAGTTCACATAAATAATCACCTAGTTGTTGTTTTGAGTAAGCTAAGAGACCTTTGGATAT
>NC_090738.1:46357169-46359669 GCF_036898095.1 Palaemon carinicauda
GCTCGGGTGGCGGATGTACGATGAGCTCGGCTCAGCCTCCCAGGCTGAGAGGTAGGAAGGAATCCTGGATCCTGATTGGTCAGGACGCGCGCCGAGCCAGCCAAAAAGTCAGGCAGGCTACTCTCTCAGTCAGTGGACTGGGCTGAGAGAGGTATCCGAGCTCCCTGATTTGCTGAGGCACGCGCTGAGACAGGTTCAAAGTCAGGCAGCCCATTCCCACGCTCAGTAGACTGGAATTCCGGACCATGCTCGCCGCCAAAATCAGCATTCGGCCAGACGATTTCTCCATTTATGGCGGTGTCAGGATCGGGGTTGTCATCGTTCTGTGGGTCTTGTTCTTGGTTCCTAGCGTTGGTACGTCGACAGGATGGTAGGAGGAACATCTCTTGAGTCGTATTCAACGCTGGTTTCTCGTTCTGGATTAACAGGGCTTCCAATATTCGTAAGCGCCTGCTGTCTGGGGCGCTGCCGATAATTTTGGTATTGGAGACGATGTCTGCCCAGCTAATTTGGGTGTTATGTCGCTGTAGAGCATGATTTCTTATAGCACTGGATTGTTCTTCATGATCAAGCTGTGGGTTTTTTCAGTCTGTTAATAGATGATGAGTTTCACTTTCGTGGTCTCATCAGTAGGTGACATGTTGTTAGTGATGATGTCTTTAATGGCCTTCTCGTCCCGCTGATATTCTGCGTGCATGAGGCCTTTGTAGTGAAGTTTGATGTCTCTAGATCCGTTGGTGGAGGTGTCGGACCTATCTCTAGTGCTGTCGGACCCCTGGCTGGCGCTGTCGGACCCTTCTACCGCAGAGGACCCATACCACTTGTCTATAGCTGTCCTCACTTCACGCTGGACTTGTTTGTTGCTGTAGCCGTTATTGATGAGGACCTGTGCGGCCCTTTCCAGCTCCTTGTGGGTGTCAGACCATGACGAGCAGTGTGACAAGGCCCTGCGTACAAAGGCCTTGATGGTCGAGGCCCTGTAGCGGGCAGGACATTCACTTTCGCCATTTAAACACATGCCGAGATTCTTGGGCTTGGTGTAGACAGAGGTCTGGAATCCCTCGTTAGTGGAAGAAATCAAGACGTCCAGGAACGGGAGGCTGTTGTCGACGCTGTTCTCAAGGGTGAAGTGGAGGACGCTGTTGTCCTCAAAGGTCCTCCTTAGGTTCTCGATGGCTTTGGTGGAAGTAGCTTTGACGAAAGCATCGTCAATATAACGGAAGCAAGCGAGGGGGCACTCGAGTTGGGAGAATACCCTCTCCTCTACGGATCTAGAGACATCAAACTTTACTACAAAGGCCTCATGCACGCAGAATATCAGCGGGACGAGAAGGCCATTAAAGACATCATCACTAACAACGTGTCACCTACTGATGAGACCACGAAAGTGAAACTCATCATCTATTACCAGACTGAAAAAACCTGCAGCTTGATCATGAAGAACAATCCAGCGCCCCCTGATAACGACCCTCTGAAGAAGATAAATGTAGTCGACTCTTATCAATGCCCAGTCCGAGGATGCCCCGGCAAATACATTGGTATGACTACAATGTGCTATAAGAAATCATGCTCTACAGCGACATAACACCCAAATTAGCTGGGCAGACATCGTCGCCAATACCAAAATTATCGGCAGCGAACCCGGACAGCAGGCGCTTACGAATATTGGAAGCCCTGTTAATGCAGAACGAGAAACCAGCGTTGAATACGACTCAAGAGATGTTCCTCCTACCATCCTGTCGACGTACCAACGCTAGGAACCAAGAACAAGACCCCCAGAATGATGACAACTCCGATCCTGACACCCCCACAAATGGAGAAATCGTCTGGCCGAATGCTGATTTTGGCGGCGAGCATTGTCCGGAATTCCAGTCTGCTGAGCGTAGGAATGGGCTGCCTGACTTTGAACCTGTCTCGGCGCGTGCCTCAGCCAATCAGGGATCTCGGATACCTCTCTCAGCCCAGTCCACTGAGCGAACGAGGAGCCTGCCTGACTTTTTGGCTGGCTCGTCGCGCGTCCTGACCAATCAGGATCCAGGATTCCTTCCTACCTCTCAGCCTGGGAGGCTGAGCCGAGCTCGTCGTACATCCGCCACCCGAGCCTATAACCTCCGCTCGACCAATCAAAATTCGAGGCCCCTCTCTACGAACCAGAGCCAGGATATATAAGGACCCAGATCCAGCCAGAGCCTCACTTCTCGCCTGAAGACGGAGCAAGCAGTTCCGAAACGCGTCGCGATCCACTCCTGACTTTACCTGTTGTAATTTTCGAGTATTACTTGTACTTGTATTAATCACATTCAGCCTTAACTTGAATTGTATTCTTCACCCACCTGATGAACTTCGCCATCTTGCTAGCTGAATGTAGCAACCCTGAAAAGAGAATTGTCCGTAGAATCGAGAAATTGGACAAGAAATTGAATTCTGCCGATGCAGCCATAGTATTCAACTCCACCTGTTTGAAGGAGGGTCTCCTACCAAGAAATAATAATAATAATAA
>NC_090738.1:46372169-46384669 GCF_036898095.1 Palaemon carinicauda
ATAATAATAATAATAATAATAATAATAATAATAATAATAATAATGAGTGTAATAATATTATGAATAAAATTAAAATTAATATTATGGATAATATCAATAATAATATTGAAATAATATTAATAATAATAATAACAATAATAATAATAATTATAATATCAATAACAATAATGATAAGAATATTGATGATAATAATAATAATAATAATGATAATAATAATAACAACAACAACAATAATAATAATAATAATAATAATAATAATAATAATAATAATAATAATAATGAGTGTAATGATATTAATAATAATATTTAAATTGATATTAATGGTAATATTAATAATAATCTTGAAATAGTATTAATAATATTATAAATAATAATATAAAAAATAATATTAATAATAATATAATTAGTAATATTAAAACCAATATCAATAATAATAATATTACTATTAATAATTTTTATATTATTATTACTAATATTGTTATTAATAATATTAATAATAATAATAATAATAATAATAATAATATTATTATTATTAATAATATTAATATTAGTAATAATATTAATAATAATAGTATCGATAATAATATAAATAATAATATTAAAAATAATATTAATATTAACATTAATAATAATATGAATGTTAATAATAATAATAATATTGATAATAACATTAATAATAATATCAATAATAATAATATAATATTAATAATAATATCAATATTTATATTAATATAATTATTATTGATATTATTATTATTAATTAATATATCAATATTAATAATATTATTAATAATATAAATAACAATAATATTAATTTTAATAATAACATTATAACAATACTAATAATAATATTAATACTGATATTAATAATATCATGAATATTAATATAATAATAATATAGATATTAATATCATTAATAATAATATTAATTTCAATATCAATAATAATACTATTAATATTAACAATAATATTAATGGTGATGCTAATAATATTAATCATATTAATAATAATAATAGTAATAATAATAGTAATAATAATATTTGTAATATTAATAATAATAATAATAATATTCATATCTATATTATCATCATTATTATTATTAATATCAATAATAATATCAATATCGATAATAATATAAATAATGATATAAATAAACAAAATAATGATATAAATAAACAAAATAATAATATTAAAAATATTATTAATATTAATAATGATATTAATAATAATAATAATAAAAATATTAATAATAATGGTAATAATAATAATAATATGAATAATATTAATGATAATAATTATTATAATTATCATTATTATTATTATTATCATATTATCATTATTGGTAATTTTATTATTATCAATATTGATAATAATATTAATATTAATAATGATAATAATATTAATAACATTAATATTGATATTAATATAATTATTGATAATATTAATAATAAAAATAATAATATTAATACTAATATTATTATTATTATTATTATTAAGATTATTATTAATATTATTATTAATAATAGTAAAAATAATATTAATAATAACATTAATATCTATATCAATAATAATAATAGAATTGATAAGATTAATATTACTATTGATAATATGAATATTACTATAATAATAATAATACCAATCATAATATTAATATTACTAATATTTTTATTATAAATTAATATTATTATTATTAATATTAATATTAGTATCATTATTATGAATATCAATACTATCATCCTTAATAATAGTAATAATAATAATAATAATAATAATAATAATATTAATATTGATATTGATAATGATAATATTAATATTATTATTAATATTAATACTAATATTACTATTGATATTATTATTAATATTAGTATTATTATCAATATTAATATCATAATATAATTTTTATTAAAATTATTAATAATAATAATATATTAACATTAATAATTATGTTGATATTATTATTAATATCAATATTAATAATATTATTATTAATATTATTATTAATGTAATTATTGATAATAGTATTAATATTAATAATATTATTAATATTAATATTAATATTAATAATATTATCAATATTATTATTATTAATATTAATATTATTAGTATTAATATTAATATTATTAGTATTAATATTATTATTAACATTATTATTATTATTATTATTATTATTATTGTTATTATTGTTATCAATATTGATATCATTATTATTATTATCATTATTATTATTATTATTATTATTAATATTATTATTAATAATAATAATATTGATATTATTATT
This sequence comes from Palaemon carinicauda, assembly GCF_036898095.1. NCBI lineage: Eukaryota > Metazoa > Arthropoda > Malacostraca > Decapoda > Palaemonidae > Palaemon > Palaemon carinicauda. Next base: position 46,374,448 of record NC_090738.1, read on the forward strand.
ATCATTATTATTATTATTATTATTATTATTATTATAATCAATACTATTATTATTATCAATATTGTTATTAATATTCTTATTAATAATAATAATAATAATAATAATAATAATAATAATAATAATAATATCAACATTATAATATTAATAATAATAATATTAATATTATCATTAATATCATTATTATTAAAATTACTGTTATTAATATTGAAAATATTATTACTAATATTAGTATTAATATCAATATTGTTATTATTAATATTAATATTATCATTATTATTATTATTATTAATATTAATATTAATAAATATTATTGATATTAATATTATTAATATCATTAATATTAATATTATTGGTAATAATATTATCAATATTATTAATGTTATTTATATGATTATTATTATTATTGAAATTATTATTATCAATATTAATATCAATATTATCAATATTATCAATATCAATATCATTAATATAATAATGATATTAATATTAATTCTAATACGAATATTAATAATATTGATATTGATAAGAATAATATTAATATTATTACTATTATTATTAATAAATAATAATAATAATAATAATGTTTATAGGACAAAAATATATGTACATACAAAGATTTACAAAAAGAAAAAAAAAAAAGACTCAGTCCAAGCCCATGTGGAGCAGAGCTCTTCGGGCAATAATACAACTAAAATAATATCATCAATTAAGTAAAAATAAAGTAAATATGGATATAGATATACAAAATGTACGCATACATATACATAATCATATGTATACAAATAGATACATATAAATGAGATTCTGAGCCTAAGAACAAATGGAAATGCAAATTTATATGACAAAGAAGGATGGTATATGAAAGCTAATTGTATATGCATTGAAAAACTCTAGATATTAAGCAAAAAACTCAGTAAAAGAATTAGTTTTACAAATAAAAATTATTCTAAACAATGAAACATACTTCGATTGTGGTTAGGTAGGCAAGTATAAATATTTATTAATAAAGCTTAATACCCAGATAACAGGAGATTTGTATATGATTTCTTAAAAGATCGAACGTTAAGCAATGCCTTTAGATAAGCGGGCAGAGTATTCCAAAGTTTAATACCTTGGTATAGATGCGATTGCTCGCATCTATTAATACGTATGAAAGGAAGAGTTAAGTTTGAATTTCTTGTTCCATATGGATGAACTGATTGTTCCTGAATTATTTTTCGTCTTAAATCTGGAAATTTGTTCAATATAAGTGTTTGGAACATCATATTCATTAAGGAGAGCTTATAAGTGTCTTCCAGCTTCAATATCGAGAGAGACCGGAAGAGTGGCGATGTATGAGCTAAGTAATCACTGGAGCTTATGATTCTTACCAGTCTTTTTTGAATTACAATTAATGGTTGCAAGACATTTCTACTACTACTCTCCCACGCCGTATTGCAGTAATTTAGGTGAGGAGATACTAACGAGTGATACAATTGTTTTATGATATATAAGGAGAAATACTCTTTTAATCTATATATGATACCCATTACTTTGGCAATTTTATTAACTGTCATATCTACATGCTCACAGAAAGTTAGTTTATTATCAAGAATTATCCCTAAAAATTTACCACTGGACTTCTGATCCAGAGTGTGATTTCCTATCGCAACCCTTATGTTATCTGGAACTCTACGCAAAGAAAAGATTATGAAGTATGTCTTTCTTTCATTTAAGGTTAACTTATTTGCTAGTAGCCAGTTTTTTACATGAGTTAAATCAGCAGTTAGTGTATCACAGAGGGAGTAGATATTTTTATGTCTAAAATGAAGCGTAGTGTCATCGGCAAAGAGTATGGAGCTTAACCTACCTACTGATCGAAGTAGATCATTGATATAGGCGAGGAAAAATAACGGGCCTAGGACTGATCCCTGGGAACACCTATTTTGACATCCATAACCTCTGAGAGATGGCCATCGAGGGTCACAAATTATTTTCGACTTGTTAAGTAGGATTTTAGTAAGAGTAACGCATTTCCACGTATTCCATAATGTTCGAGCTTTTTAAGCAGCACATCATGAGACACTGTGTCAAAGGCTTTACTCAAATCTAAAAAGACCGCACCAAGGTATTCATTTTTATTCATCGCATTGTAGATATTTTTGAGAAGGTCATTAACAGCATCACTTGTACTGACGCCATGCAGAAAGCCATACTGACAGGTAGAAAAGACATTACATCTAATAAAGAAAGAGTAGAGTCAATTGTACAATAATTTTTCAAAAATTTTATTCAATAAGGGAAGGCAACTTATTGGTCTATAGTTATTGACATCCGATTTATCACCAGACTTATGTAGCACAGTAACGCACGCTATTTTAAAAATGTAAGGATAAATGCCAGAGGCAATACAACGGTTGAACAATAAGGATATAGGAAAGGCAAGTAAACTAGCATTATTCTTATATAGTTTAGTAGGGGGAGAATGAATATTTGCTTTTTTGTTCATTAGTTTTTTTATAATGTTGATTACTTCAAGCGGAGAAGATGGGGTCAAACAAATACAGTGCTGATTTGAAGGAGGCAAATAGGAATGAAAATCTAACTGATTATTTTGAGGCAGGGCATCTCGGAGAGTAATGCCGATTGTAGAGAAATGAAGATTAAAAGCATTTGCAATCTGTTGGCTGTCAGTAATAGTTTCGCAGTTACAACCAATGACTTTTCTTAGCGACGTGCGCTTTTTCTTTCCAGGCCTAAGGGACGAGTTTATGAGATCCCAGGATTTTTTAGCATCCTTTCGTTGATCAAAAGTACTATCAAAATATTTTTTCTTTGCCAGCGAATTAATGTAACCAACATATTACAATAGTTACTATAGCGTTGGGCACTATAAGCACCCAATTTCATTCTTCGGTATAAATTATGTTTAATGTTAATTGATTTCAGTAGCCCTTTGGAGAGCCACTTATTCACCAATCTTTTAACACTTACATACTTTGTTTTTAAAGGAAAGCATTCATTGAAAAAGCTGTCTATAAAAATATTATTAATATGATATTATTATTAATAACAATGTTAATACTAATATCATTATAAATATTAATAATAATATTATAATTATTATTATTAATAATAATATTAATATTAATTATTAATATTAATATCAATATCATATTAATATTATTATTAAAATTAATATTATTATCATTATTAATATTATAACTAATATTTTTATCATTATTAATATGATTCTTATCAACATAATTAATAATAATAATAATAATAATAATAATAATAACAATAACAATAATAATGATAACAGTATTAATGTTATTAGTAATACTAATATTGATATTAATAATAATAATATTAACATTATTATTAATACTAATACTAATATTACTATTGATATTATTAATATTAATACTATTATCAATATTATTATCAATAATATTATTATTATTAATATTATTTAAAACAATAATGTATTAATATTAATAATTTTGTTCATATTATTATTAATACTAACATTAATATTATAATTAATTTTATTAATATTATTATTAATATTATTATTAATGTAATTATTGATAATAATATCAATATTAATAATGATATTAATATTAATATTAATAATATCATCAATATTATTATTATCAATATTTATATTATTATTATTATTATTATTATTATTATTAACACTATTATTATTATTACTAATATTATTATTGATATTATTATTATTATTATTATTATTATTATTATTATTATTATTATTAATATTATTATTGATATTATTATTATTATTATCAATATAGATATTGTTATTATTATTATTATTATTATTATTATTATTATTACAAATCCTAATATTAATATTATTATTATTATTATTATAATGATTATTAATCTTAATATTATAATCAATACTATCATTATTATCAATATTGTTATTATATTCATATTAATATCATTATTAATATCAATATTAATAATAATAAAAATATTAATAATAATATATATATAATTAATATTAATAATAGTAATATTAATATTATTATTAATAATATTACTGTTATCAATATTGATATTAATATTATTATTACTAATATTGATATTAATATCAATATTATTATTATTAATATTATTAATAATATTAATATTAATATCATTATATGAAATAATATTATTAATATTAACACTATTGATATTGTTAATACTATTAAGATTAATATTATTGATAATAATATCATCAATAATATTGATATTATTAATATTATTATTATTATTAATATTATTATTATTTTTAATATCAATATCGTTAATATAATAGTAATATTAATTCTAAAACGAATATTACTAATATTAATATTAGTATTACTAATTTATCATTATTATATTTGATATTATTATTAATATTATTATGATTATTAATATTATTATCAATATTATCATTATTGAGATTAATATTATTATTATTAGGATTAATATTATTATCATTATTACAAAATATTATTATAATTTTTAATATTATTATTAACATAAATATCAATAATAATATAATTATTGATATTTTTAATATTATTATTATTAATAATAATAATAATAATAATAATAATAATAATAATAATAATATTTTCAATATTAATATTATTATTACTATTATTTTCATCAATATTAATAGTATTATTAATATTAATTATCATTAATATTATTATTATTATTATTATTAATATCATTAATATAATAATAATATCAATATTAACATTAATATTATTAATAATATTATTATTAATATTATAAATAATATTATTATGAATATTATTGATATTATTATTATTATTAATATTATTAATATTAATATTATTGATGTTAAAATTAATAATAATAATAATAATAATATTAATAATATTCATAATATTATTTTTGATAATATTAATATTGATATTATTATATATAATGATAAAATTAATATTGATATTAATATTGATATTAATATTAGTATTATTATTATATTAAGATATTTATATCAATAATAATAATAATAATAGTAATATTACTATTATTAGTAATATTAATATTGATATTAATAATAATATCAATATTATTATTAATATTAATACTAATATTACTATTGATATTATGATTGATATTAATATTATTGTGTATTATCAATATTATTATCATTAGTATTATTATTAATAATATTAATAATAATAATATATTAATATTAACAATTATGTTGATATTATTATTAATATTAAAATTAATAATATTATTACTAATAACATTAATAATATTATTATTAATATTATTAATAATATTATCAATGTAATTATTGATAAGAATATTAATAATATTATTACTATTATTACTATTATTAATATTAATATTATTAGAATAAATATTATTATTAACAGAATTATTATTATTATTATTATTATTATTATTATTATTATTATTATTATTATTATTATTATCAATATTGATATTATTATTATTACTATTATTATTATTATTATTATTATTATTGATATTATTATTATTAATATTATTATTACTAATATTAATATTGATATTATTATTATTATCATTACTATTAATCTTAATATTATAATCAATACTATTATTATTATTATCAATATTGTTATTAATATTCATAATAACATCATTATTAATATTAATATTAATATTAATAATAATAATAATAATAATCATAACAATAATAATAATATTGATAATTATATCTATAATATTACTATTTAAAATAATAAAAATATTAATACTATTAATATTATTATTGTTAATATTACTGTTATCAATATTCATATTAATTTTATTATTACTAATAATAATACCAATATCAATATTATTATTATTGATATTAATATTATTATCTTTAATATTATTATTAATAATATTAATATTATTATTATTGATAATAATATTATCAATATTATTGATATTATTAATATTATTATTATTAATAATGTTATTATTATCAATATCAATATTAATATTATTAATATTATCAATATCAATATCATTAACATCATAATAATAGCAATATTAATTCTAATACGAGTATTAATAATATCGATATTAATATTAATAATATTCATATTATTATTATTATTATATTTAACATTATTATTATTAATATTATTATTATGATTAAAATTATTATTATTATTAATAGCAATAATATTAATATTATTATTATTATTAATATTAATATTATCATTAATATAAATATCATAATTATTGTTATTATTATTAACATAAATATCAATGATAACAATATTATTAACATTATCAATATTATTATTGATAATAATAATATTAATAATAATATTATTAATATTATCATTATTATTATTAATATCATCAATATTATTAGTATCATTATTATTATTATTATTAATATTATTAATATAATAATATCAATATTGATATTATTAATAATATTATTATTATTATTACTAATATTATTATGAATATCGTTATTATTATTATTATTATTATTATTAATATTAATATTTTAATATAATAATAATATTATTATTAATATCGATATTAATATGAATAATAATAATATTGATATAGATATTAATATTAATATTATAAAAAATGATAATATTATTAATATTATTAATATTATTAATATTATTAATATTAACATTATTATTATTACTATTAAAATTAATATTATTATAATTAATATTATCAATATTAATACTATTATTATTATAAGTATTATTATTGATATTAATATTATTATTATAATAAATATTATTATTGATATTCATATTGATATTATTAATATTACTAATATTAGTATTATCATTATTATTATCAATATTATTATCATTAATATTGATAATATAATAATATTAATATTATTATTATTATTGATATTATTATAATTACTATTAATAATATAATAATAATAATATCAATATTATTAATATCAATATTAATAATATTATTATTGATATTATTGAAATTATTATCAATACTATTAATATTAATATTCTTATTATTGATATTAGTATTAATATTAATAATATTACTAATATTAATATTAACAATATAATAATGATATTAACATTAATATTATTAATATAATTAATATTAATAATATAATAATATTAATATGAATATTAATAATATCAATAATCATAATATTAATATTGTCAATATTATTATAATTATTTTTAATCATATTAATATTAATATTAATAATAATGATAATAATAATATTGATATTATTAACATTATTATTATTAATATTATTAGTATTAATACTATCAGTATTATTAATATTAATATTATTAATATTGATATAATTATTATTATTAATATTAATATTATTAATAATGATATTATTATCATTATCATTATTGATATTAATATCATTATTATTATTAATATTATTAATATTAATGTTATTAATATTATTAAGATTAATACTAATACTACCACTAGAGAGTTGTGGGGTCCTTTAACTGGCCACGAGTACTACATTGGATCTTTCTCTCTGGTTACGGTTCTTTCCCTTTGCCTACACAGACACCGAATAGTCTGGCCTATTCTTTATAGATTCTCTCCTGTCATCATACACCTGACAACACTGAGATTACCAAACAATTCTTCTTTACCCAAGGGGTTAACTACTACACTTTAATTGTTCAGTGGTTACTTTCCTCTTGGTAAGGGTAGAAGAGACTCTTTAGCTATGGTAAGCAGCTCTTCTAGGAGAAGGACATCCAAAATCAAACCATTTTTCTCTAGTCTTGGGTAGTGACATAGCCTCTGTACCATGGTCTTCCACTATCTTGGGTTAGGGTTCTCTTGCTTGAGGGTACACTCGGGCACACTGTTCTATCTAGTCTCTCTTCCTCTTGTTTTGTTAAAGTTTTTATAGTTTATAAAGGAAATATTTATTTTAATGTGTTTACTGTTCTTAAAATATTTTATTTTTCCTTGTTTCCTTTCCTCACTGGGCTATTTTCTCTGTTGGGGCCCCTGGGCTTATAGCATCCTGCTTTTCCAACTAGGGTTGTAGCTTAGCATTTAATAATAATAATAATAATAATAATAATAATAATATTGATATTATTAATATTATTAATATTATTTTTATTATTATTATCAATATTAATATTAATAACATTATTATATTAATAATATTATTATATCAATAAATATAAATATAAATATGAATTTAAATATTAATATTAATATTAATCACATTATTATTATTATTATTATTATTATTATTAATATTAATAATAATAATATCATTATTAATATTATTATCAATATTATTATTCATATTATTATAATTATTATTATTTTAATTATCATTATTATTATTATTATTATTATTATTATTATTACTTGCTAAGCTACAACCCTAGTTGCTAAAGCAGGATGCTATAAACCCAGGGGTTCCAACAGGGAAAACAGCCATGTGAGGAAACAAGGAAAAATGAAATATCTTAAGAACAGTAACATAAAAATAAATATTTCCTTTTTAAAGTATAAAAACTTTACCAAAAGAGGAGGAAGAAAAATAAGATAGAATAGTATGCCCAAGTGTACCTTCAAGCAAGGGAAGACCATGGTACAGAGGCTATGGCACTACCCATGACTAGGGAACAATTATTTGATTTTGGAGTGACCTCCTCCTAGAAGACTGCTTACTATTGCTAAAGAGGTTCTTCTACCCTTATCAAGAGGAAAGTGGCCACTGAACAATTACAGTGTAGTAATTAACCCATTGAGAGAAGAACTGTTTGGTAATGTCAGTGTTGTCAGGTGTATGAGGACAGAGGAGAAAATGTAAAGAATAGGCCAGACAATTCGGTGTATGTGTAGGCAAAACGAAAAATGAACTGTAACCAGAGAGAAGAATCCAATGTAGTACTGTCTGGCCAGTCAAAGAACCCCATAACTCTCTAGCGGTAGTATTTCAACGGGTGGCTGGTGCCCTGGCCAATCTACTATCTTTTATTGTTTTGTCCAAGGACACAATTTTATAGTCAATTGCCTCCTGCAGGTGTTCAAATCCATCCAAATAGAATTCAGGAATGCTTACATATCACAGCTTACCTTCATGCAAAAATTGGTTTCTTTTTGGTGTCCTCGAAGCATCACTGGAACACTGCCTTTGTCTAAAGCTTTTTGAAGTTTGAGATCAGCAGCTGATACATGAGTTGGAATATCGGAGTGGTGTTTGATAGCAGGAACTTTATACTAATGAATTTTACCACCTCCATTAGGCCCTCTTCAATGACTGGAGGATGGGCAGGAGCATTGTCCATAAGCAACAAGGCTTGGAGTGGGAGGTTCTTCTACATGGCGTTCTTTTTGACATCGGGACCAAAAATCTCATAGACCCATACCATAAACAAAAATGCAAGTCACCTATGGCGTGTTGTTTTACCTCTATATAACGTCCAGTTGTTTCTTCTACACCTCGTACTTTTTAAAAGATTATGAATTTTTAGTGTGATACACAATGATTGATTGTGATATCCCCATTTGCACTAACACAGAACAGCAGGGTCTTTCATAGGCTTGTAAGAGGCAATTGCCTTTTTTCTTCAGTAATAAAGGTTCATCTTGTCATAATCTTTCAAAAGATGCTAGTTTTATTTCATTTGAATACTTGCTGCACCATATAAGATTCAAAATCCTTGAATGTTTTGAAATCGGAAACTAATGCCTTTGCTGCCTTGACATCGAGCCATGGCTCACCTTAAATGTTTATTTTTCTTTGTCTACTGATGTAGCTCAGCATACAATACCTTTGCTTTTTCACAAATAATGTTCTCGGTTATCGTATCTCATGCCAACTGCTTCTCATCGATCCAAATGAACAGTAACTTTTCTATGATATCAAGAATATTTGGCCCTTGTTTTGTTAATGTTAGCACCCCTTTTGCAGCATCAATTGGTATCATTTTTTCTTCGGAATTGTGTGAATGGTGGATGTTGTATTATTGTACATTTTTGCTAGGTTTTCCACATGTACATTTTTCACACTTCTATGCAGTTTTTTACCTTTATGGTAATATTCTCTTCACGATCATTTTGGAAGGTAATGTTATAGATGTTGTATTGTACTGCTACAATTGTTAACTTGATGGTGAACAATAGTGATCACAATTCTATTATGAACACAGGGTAAAACTTTACAAAGAACAATTCCAAAGCCAATAGCATAATTATA
>NC_090738.1:46392169-46404669 GCF_036898095.1 Palaemon carinicauda
GTAGTCAGTCATGACTTTTAAAAAGATAATTGTGCTTCATTAAAGTATTAATTTTTTTTTCTTTTTCAATTTTGGGTGCATTTCAGCCATCAATAATTAGCGACTTCTTTTTTTTTCTTTTACTCTATAGTATCAGAGAGTGTTGTTGGAAACAATAAGTTTTGTTACTATACTAAGCGTGGTGTAGCCATGATTTTCGTGTTATGAGCTGTCTTACCTTGTACGGAAACTGTGTTCAATACAGGTATAGCAAACAGAGTCCGCCCTCCATATTCGCATTTTGATCTTTGTGGATTCGGTCATTCGTGATACAGAAAACTGTATAACATATTACATAAAATATTACCTCTGAACTAAAATACCATGATAGAAAACACATGAAAAAGAATGTAGCACAGTATAGTGGGTTACCTACACTAGTGGGTTAATCAAATGCAAGTAGGTAATGGTCAGTGAAGAAGGAAAACTGTGTGTATAAGCGAGAATAGGACCTACGTCAAAAATAAACCTAGATTGGGATCTTGGAACCAATTGATGATGTTGGATGGTATATTACTGTATGATTAGATTCTAGCGATGTCAAGGATGGACAGTATTTTCAAGAATTTTCAATAAATAAGCGTTATATTCCTTTATTGTTTGCTTATTGATGTGCGGTAATATCTTAATCTTAATTATGTAAAAGTAACTTTAATATCTGGCTATGCAACTAGGCCTACTTTATAACAAATGCTATTATTGCGAATATTTTTTTTTTTTTTTTTGAGAAATTTAATCAATGCATTCTACAATTTAGAATTATGCAATGATCTCGTTTTCAAAGTTGTTCATAAATTGTCTCTTGTGATCCCTTTCTCCTGTTTAAATAAAAAAGAAGTAATTTATATATATATATATATATATATATATATATATATATATATATATATATATATTTATATATATATATATATATATATATATAGATATATATACTGTATGTATACACACACACACACACACATATATATATATATATATATATATATATATATATATATATATATATATATATATGTATGTATGTATGTATATGGGGACCTGTGTATACTCAATGAGAGTTTTAATCTATTTCTAATAGCAAAAAATATCATGTTCACCTAAATGTTAAAATAAATTATACCATTATCGGTAAAAAAAAATTGGTGAATAAGAATGTAAGGCCGCTACTGGCTATACTTACGAAGTATATTTAAAAAAAAAAATAATAATAAAAAAAATAGAACCAACATTAAATTTAAAGCTTTCTGACGTCACTAAAATTAATTTCTACTTCTAGTAAAAAATATATTCAATGATATCTTCATTACATATGTAAATTTAAATATAAAACTAGTATATCAGAAACACAAAAATGTATTTGAAAAAAAAAAAAACTTACAATAAACAAAAATATGAAAACTTAACTAATCTAAGAAAGGTTATTTCGAAATCAATATAAAATGATCCTAAGTACTTCAGATAAGATGTTTTAAAGACTAATTTCACCTAACAATCACGATCTCATTCACATTATCAGTTATATGAATATCAATTATGATATTAGAAATGGCAATAGCAAAGGTAATTACAATCGGAACAGAGAATGATAATGTTAATGAAAATAATTATAACATTAATGGTAATAATATCAATGATGACAATAACGATAATAACAAGTACAACAACACTTATACTAACAATGTACTGTTTTGATACTCCTCAAGTTAAATGAACAATGAAGATGCATCTTTCAGAAATCCCAATGAGACAAAAAACAATATCAAATGCCGATTCAGTTGGAGGCCTAATGTGAAGCAAGAGAGACACAGACCAAACTCAATCAAAGTAAATCATCCAAAGAAAATCCAGAAGAGGAGTCATACACAAAAAGTTTAATGAATTAAGTAATTGTTTACAACACCACGCTCTCAATTTACTCCAAAACAATGCAATCCTGCAGTTCTCATCTTCTTGCACAGTAATTAGGTGGTTATTTAAATTCTGGGAAAGCAATAATTGGCAAGATATGTTGAGGAAGGGGGAAGGGGTTATAAAAAGAAAATAGCTCGGTTTCCTCACTAAACGACTTAGAACTGACATGTCAACATAATTTCGTCAACCAAACATAATTCATGATGCCAGCGTACATAAACAGAAGTTCGTAATGCCAGCGTACATTTGATATACTGTATATTCAAAATATACTTAATTAAAAATGGATTAATTACTCAAAAGTGTACATAAAATGTGCAATTTACAATGGTGGCACTTTTGAGTAATCGCTCAATTTTTGATTCAGTATATTTTGAATATACAGTATATCAAATATACGATGGCATCACGAACTTCTGTTTATATACGCTGGCATCACGAATTCTGTTTGGTTGACTATGTTGACACGTCAGTTCCAAGTTGTTTAGTGAGGAAACAGCTATTTTCTTTTTATAACCCCTTCCCCCTTCCTCAACATATCTTGCCAATTATTGCTTTCCCAGAATTTAAATAACCACATAATTACTGTGCAAGAAGATGAGAACTGCAGGATTGCATTAACTTGGAGTAAATCCCTCTTATGTCAAAGAAGATAAAAAAAGAGAATGGGAAACCAAATGAAGTGACCCACCTATGAGGATAGGAGGCCTGTCGAGTCTCCTGGCTGTTTCCCATCCATCGCCCATGTTGATGCCTCTACCAGGGCTGATGAGGTTTCGGGGATGGCCGTAGTGGGCGTCGCTGTACTCCAGGCACACCCCACCATTGCTCACAGCCGCCAAATCTAATAGCTTTCGGGTGACACAAATGATAATGGTAGAATGTACAAGACATGAATAAATTAATTAAGTACATGCATAGTCATATGTACACACACACACACACACACACACACATATATATATATATATATATATATATATATATATATATATATATATATATATATATATATATATATATATAAACAAGCAAAATTATTGTAATTAAGAAATAAAAGTAGGTGATATTGAGAATTTCTAAGCATTTACAGAACATCTTAATTTCATAAACATCTATGTGCAACAAACTTAAAGTATTGCAGCCTCAAATAACCTGTGGATTATCACACAAAACTAGAAAAAAAATACTGCTGAACAGTCTATTGTGTGTTGCCAATTGCCTTGTATGTTTAACCCGATGAAAGGCTCTTCTTGAGAAATAGTGTCCACTGAGCTACAGGGCTTTGCATGAAAAAATGTGGTTTTAGTGCATAACAGAGATTTGCAAATGGTTTTATTCGAAAGATCTAATCCAGTTCGTCTCTGATGTGGCTCAGACTAAACATACATAACACTGAATTTGACTAATTCAGTTCTTTTAAGAGGTAGAAAAAAAAAAACCTGTTGAATCCAATAATCTTGCTTTAGTCATCAGTGGCCATATCAAACACCAAATAACAAGCAGCCTCATACCTGATTAGGACTAACTTGGCTCCAATCTGGGGTAGCTGAACCAAACACCCTGAGTCTTGCAATGCCTCCATCGGGGTAGACGTTCAATCGAATGTGGGTCCACCTCTTTCGACTCCTTGTAGGAATGTAAGTATGACAGGTGTCTTGGTATCCAGGTCTGGCCTCTGTCATCGGAATGATGACCTCCCACTTCTGAAGAAGATAAATCATGGTTTTGATCTTATTCAGTAACCCGCTTTTTCATCAAAACAGGAACAATGATTTAATATTAAAAAAAAAAAAAAAAAAAAAAAAACTTTTTTGTTATTAAAATTACAAATGGGTCGTTATAGTCAGTGACACTGACACCCTTTGTCAGATGAGGAAGAGCATCGGTCCGTCTGAAGAATCCAAAGGATGTATCCTGTATTGTCAGTAATATTATAATCATAGATGGCTAATAGCTAAAATTAATGGGGCTAGGTCTTTAGGGAATTTTAGCCACTGTTTTAATATTGTGAAAAGCAAGACATACATATTAGAAAAAAAATCATACACAAACTTGACATAATTCTTAAACAAATAGGGAAGTGCTGCAGTGTCGCAGTGCATATATAGTTTACTTAAGAAAAGAGCTGATGAAAACTACAGACCTGGATGAAAGAAAAAGAAATAATGTCACCAGAAACTATTGGTAAGGTATCTCCCCGAGAGAGAGAGAGAGAGAGAGAGAGAGAGAGAGAGAGAGAGAGAGAGAGAGAGAGAGAGAGAGAGATTAATTACCTCAGATTTTAATAGCCCAACTTTTGTCATGACATCTTCACACGCAGCTGAACCCATTTCGCTTCTTCTTTCGGGGATGCTGGATTCTTCTGAAAAGTGAAAAACGTTTTAATGTCTCCGATACATTACAAAATTAGTGTAAATAAATACTATTTGAAAGGTAAGCTATAGAGTTCATTTCAACATATTTTAAAAGCCATTACTTTATCGAGAAGGCGTTTTTCAGCATCATTTGGATTTAAAGTAAACATTTTGTACAAACCCTCTTGAGATAATACAGCTGCCTGAACAGAGACTCTGGGCACAAAATTTCCAGTAAAATGGGACGTGTCGGCGTCGATCCCCTCAATTACACCTGGCACACCTGTCACACAATGGAATTTCGTAAGGTTTCAGGAAACACATTCTCAGTACGAAATAGTATCGAGATTTCTATGACTGAACAAAACTCTTTTCATATATATTAGGGATTTACATCCACACAATAAAGCATTCTATAGTGTAAGCACAAATAATCATCAAGTTTGAGGATTTAAAGTAAACTTTATGAGCAATTTTTCTCCAGAGAAGAAAGTATACAACTAACTACACTACAACGAGAAGTATAGATCAGGAATACACTGGAACTAACTAAGGGTCCTGGCACTGACATTAGACAGTCTTTTAACCAGCGTGAGTTTGAATTCTTCCTTGTAAGATGAACAAGTTACATCTCCTTGCAGTGGAAAACAAACCAATGAATAGACAAGAGAATGTCTTTATGGCGTTTGTAAAACATAAAATCTTTTTATGTGACCAGAATACTATATACTGTATATCACTATATATCTATATGTCTGGGATAGAATGGGGAAGAGCAAGAGAAGGTGTGGCTTTATTGCTGAGTGAATGGATGACAGGTAAAGTAGTGGAATGGAAGGAGATATCATCTAGGTTAATGTGGGTAAGGGTTAGGTTGGGTAGGGAACGTTGGGCTTTTGTCAGTGCGTATGGGGCAGGTTGTGAGAAAAGTGAAGAAGAGTGGAATGAGTTCTGGAATGAATTAACTAGGTGTGTAGAAGGACTGGGTAGAAGGAGTTATGTAGATGTCATGGGTGACTTAAATGCTAGAGTGGGCGCTGGAGAGGTAGAAGGTGTCATTGGGAAGTATGGCGTACCAGGTGAAAATGAGAGTGGTGAGAGACTGGTAGATATGTGTATTGAGCAAGAGATGGTGATAAGTTCTAGATTTTTCAAAAAGAAAGATAAAAAAAAAGTATACATGGGTAAGAGTGGCAAAGGGAAGAGTGGTAGAAAGGGCGTTAATGGATTATGTTGATAACTAAAACAATGTTTGGAACAATGAAAGACGTACACGTGTTTAGGGGTATGGCTAACGGTACGTCTGATCATTTTTTGGTGGAAGGAAAATTAGTAATAGCAAAAGAGTGGGGGAATAGAATAGGTGGATGTAAAAGGAAGCTAGTGAGGGTTGAAGAGCTAATAAAACCGGGGGTAAAAAGTAAATATCAAGAAAGGTTGAAAATGGCATATGACGAAGTGAAAGTAAGAGAAACTGGTAATTTAGAAGAGGAGTGGAAGTTAGTAAAAGAAAATTTTGTTGGGGATTGCAAGTGATGTGTGTGGCAAGAAGTTTGTTGGAGGAAACATGAGGAAGGACAGTGAATGGTGGAATGAAGGAGTGAAGGTAAAAGTGGAAGAGAAAAAAAAAAGGGCTTTTGAAGAATGGCTGCAGAGTAATAGTGTAGAGAAGTATGAAAGATACAGAGAGAAAAATGTGAAAGTAAAGCGCAAGGTAAGTGAGGCAAAGAGGGCAGCTGACCTGAGGTGGGGTCAGGGATTGGGTCAGTCATATGAAGAGAATAAGAAAAGGTTTTGGAAAGAAGTGAAGAGAGTAAGGAAGCTGGTTCAAGAATTGAAGAGACAGTGAAAGATGGAAATGGAAGGTTTTTGAAAGGAGAGGAGGTAAGGAAAAGGTGGGCGGAATATTTTGAAAGTTTACTGAATGTTGAGGATAATAGAGAGGCAGATATAATTGCTGTTGCAGGTGTTGAGGTGCTGGTGATGGGAGATGAGAATGAGAGAGAGATTTCAAGAGAGGAAGTAAGGAGAATGCTAGATGAACCGAGAGTAGGAAAAGCATCTGGTATGGATGGTGTGAGAGCCGAGATGTTGAAGGAAGGGGGTGTGACTGTATTTGAATGGTTGGTGAGATTGTTTAATATGTGTTTTGTGTTGTCAATGGTACTAGTAGATTGGGTTTGTGCGTGTATTGTACCACTATATAAGGGTAAGGGCGATGTGCATGAGTGTTGTAATTCAAGGGGTATTAGTTTGTTGAGTGTAGTTGGAAAAGTTTATGGTAGAGTACTGATTAATAGGATTAAGGATAAAGCAGAGAATGCAATCTTAGAAGTACATGGTGGTTTTGGAAGAGGTAGGGGTTGTATGAATCGGATTTTTACAGTTAGGCAGATATGCGAGAAATTTTAGCAAAAGGTAAGGAGGGGTATGTTGCGTTTATGGATCTGGAGAAAGCGTATGATAGAGTTGATAGGGAAGCAATGTGGAATGTGATGAGGTTATATGGAGTTGGTGGAAGGTTGTTGCAAGCAGTGAAAAGTTTCTACAAAGGTAGTAAAGCATGTGCTAGGATAGGAAATGAAGTGAGCGATTGGTTTCCGGTGAGAGTGGGGCTGAGACAGGGATGTGTGATGTCGCCATGGTTGTTCAACTTGTATGTTGATGGAGTGGTGAGAGAGGTGAATGCTCAAGTGCTTGGACGAGGATTAAAACTGGTAGGCGAGAATGACCATGAATGGGAGGTAAATCAGTTGTTGTTTATGGATGATACTGTACTTGTTGCAGACGCGGAAGAGAAGCTTGGCCAATTAGTGACAGAATTTGGAAGGGTGTGTAAGAGAAGGAAGTTGAGAATTAATGTGGGTAAGAATAAGGTTATGAGATGTACGAGAAGGGAAGGTGGTGCGTGGTTGAATGTCATGTTGAATGATGAGTTACTTGAGGAGGTGGATCAGTTTAAGTACTTGGGGTCTGTTGTTGCAGCAAATGGTGGAGTGGAAGCAGATGTACGTCAGAGAGTGAATGAAGGATGCAAAGTGTTGGAGGCAGTTAAGGGAGTAGTAAAAAATAGAGGGTTGGGCATGAATGTAAAGAGAGTTCTGTATGAGAAAGTGATTGTACCAACTGTGATGTATGGATCGGAGTTGTCGGGAAATGAAAGTGACGGAGAGACAGAAATTGAATGTGTTTGAGATGAAGTGTCTAAGGAGTATGGCTGGTGTATCTCGAGTAGATAGGGTTAGGAACGAAGTAGTGAGCGAAATCTAACTAAGGCCCTTTGTATCAATAGGCGTAAGAGGAGATGATGATGATGAGATTATAAGCCCATTCCTTACTTTTATGATAGATTTTAAGACATTTATGGGAAGTAAGGAAACTTGAAGAGTCATATAAAAAGTTAGTAATGCGTTTATTTCTGTTTCGTTCAATTATATCATTATCATCATATGCAGTTTGCATGCATTAAGTTGAAATTCCAATACACGCTGCTCAAAATGTATCAATATAACTTTTACTAAATGTTAGTGATTGTTTCTGTAACCAATGAAAAAAAAAAAAAAACAGCAATAAAAGTAGTTACTGACGCATTGCATACATTAAGATTAACTTTAATGCTTCAGATTATTCAGGAACTGGCGAGGTTTCTTTCTCTTTCAAAATGTATCTAGACTTGAACAAGTGGACAAGAGTTGTGATGCACTTACCTAATTTGATAATACACCAGTCATGACCCGGTATGCGCTTTCTCCTGGTTTCCCACCCGTCCATCCATTTCCCGCACTCTGTGAACACGCCTTCCCGCCATTCTGCATCGCTTTCCTATACAAGAATAAAACAAAAGAATAAATGATTAAAAGGATAGAATTAAATAGAATGGGACTACTGCCATTGAAAATACAAATCAAGTCTGATCAACAGGAGGGCCTGTTCATAAACTGACATAATTAGTACCCTAACATTTTAGCAAGGTTAAGATTGAATAAAACCGAAGAAGAACTTCCAGTAAAGATGCTACCGATAGAAAGTTATGGGGTCCTTTGACAGGCCAGACAGTACTACATTGGATCCTTCTCTCTGGTTACGGTTCTTTCGCTTTGCCTACATATACATCGAATAGTCTGGCCTAATCTTTACAGATTCTCCTGTCCTCATTCACCTGACATCGCTGAGATTACCAAACAATTCTTCTTCACCCAAGGAGTTAACTACTGCACTATAATTGTTCAGTGGCCACTTTAATCTTGGTAACGGTAGAAGGGACTCCATAGCTATAGTAAGCAGCTCTTCTAGGAGAGGGACACTCCAAAATCAAACCATTGATACCTACTCTTGGGTAGAGCCATAGCCTCTGAACCATGGTCTTCCACTGTCTTGGGTTAGAGTTCTCTTACTTGAGGGTACACTCGGGCATACTATTCTATCTTATTTCTCTTCCTCTTGTTTAGTTAAAGTTTTTATAGTTTGTATAGGAAATATTTATTCTAATGTTACTGTTCTTAGAATATTCTATTTTTCCTTGTTTCCTTTCCTCACTGGGCTATTTCCCCTGCTGGAGACCCTGGGCTTATAGCATCCTGCTTTTCCAACTAGGGTTGTAGCTTAGCATTTAATAATAATAATAAAAATAATAACAACAAGTAAAGTAGATACTAACGCGGTACAATGGAAGGGAAATAAACAGTAGTCTATCTGATTGCTTTCAAAGCAATCATTGATTTTAATAAGTTTTCATGAGCCGTTCTAAAATACGCTTAAATGCTTTGACAACCTTTACCTTACGGATTGCATCAAAGGACTCAGAAAATTGTTTGGTGGGAAGAAGTCTCACTAATATGCGAAATAAACAAAATAGGAATAACAGTAGTACACAATCCGGTGGGCAAAACAAACGGGAGAAATAGGATTTC
Organism: Palaemon carinicauda; assembly: GCF_036898095.1. Taxonomy (NCBI): domain Eukaryota; kingdom Metazoa; phylum Arthropoda; class Malacostraca; order Decapoda; family Palaemonidae; genus Palaemon; species Palaemon carinicauda. The sequence goes on from NC_090738.1 coordinate 46,401,390, forward strand.
AGTGATAAGTAAAGCAAAGCACAATATTTGGCCCAAAATTATGTCATATTGTGATATAAGGCTAATACAATAAGCTAGTAGAGCGTAAAGTCCTTAAGGTATTTAGAAATAGAACCACTGACTATCTAGTTGACATCATGTTCCCAGCAGCCGGAAGGAAGGAGTGTGAAAAAAAAAAGTAGCCAAATACAAATTTTTGGAGGAAAAGTGTATTAAAAAAAGGCAGAACTTAAATTGAGCATACAAAAAAAAGGTGGAATTCATGAAATTGTGGTCGAGGTAAGAAAAGTGACCCAGAAAATATGGATTAAAACAAATAGTAGTAAGCCTTACTGTATTAGCCAACGTAGAAACATTAAGAAAAAGTGATGCAAAGAGAACCAAGAAGCTGAAAAGCATACAAAATATTGAGAGGAATCCTGGAACAACCCTTGATCAATAATGACCATTAGCAGAAACAGGATAGATTATAAAAGGATTGCACTTTATCCCAACATAGTAACAATAGAAAGAAACAAATCTGTGCAAGAGATAGATCAAGTAAGGAAACCTTATAAAGACTGCTAGGGGAAGGGTTTGATAGAAATAATGTAAAAAGTATGAAATAAGGGTGGAAAAAGTAAAATTGTATTCAAATAAAAAACTTAAAAGAGGAAATAAAGGATGAGATGCTCAAGGAAATAGAAAATGTCGCTACAGGGTCACGAATTTTAGATTCCCTGAAGGTAAGGGCAGAATGGGATACTGCATGTTATTATCATCATTACAAGCTAAGCTACAACCCTAGTTGAAAAAGCTGGATGCTATATAAGCCCAAGGACTCCAATAGGGAAAAATAGCTCTGTGAGATTGGAAAAGAAGGAAACACTACAAGAGAAGTCAAGAACGAATAAAATAAAATATTTTTTAGAACAGTTACATTAAAATGAGTCTTTTATGTGGGTTTTTTTATTGCTGATATTAAAATGAAAATGTGTAGGGTCACAGAAAATATGTTTAATGTCACCCCTTGGAATTTTTATTTGGATAAGTAAATTCGTCTAGGAGCCATTTAACGACGGCGCCGAAAATAACCATTCCAGTCATAACAAAAAACTCCTGCTGTGGGTTTTATATAGCAGACATCACCATGAAAATTGGCAAAGACAAAGTAAATGTCAGTCCGATGAGGCCCTGAAAATTTCATTTAGATATGCGAATTAGTCTATAAAAAATTTACGTCAACGCCGAAAATCGGCATCCCGGCCATACCGAAAAAAAAATGGCTGCTGTGATTTTCTATGACATGTATCAATATGAAAATTGAAATGCGAGAGTTCACATAACACCCCCCCCCAATGAACCCTATAAAAATCATTAGAATATCTGTAACACTCTAAGAGTTTATTACCCCAAACGGATTTTTTCCCTAAAAAGGGTATATTCTTAACAAAAATTGCCACCAGAGCATGTCTATAGCAGGTATAAACATGAAATTTATCAGAAACAAAGGTATATATATATATATATATATATATATATATATATATATATATATATATATATATATATATATATATATATCCTAATAATCCCTGAAAACTTCACAGGTATATCTGTATTAGTACAGGAGTTATTGACCCCGCCGCCATCCCCCCGAACTCTACAGCGAAAAGGAATGACCGGGCTATGGTGTGGGGTGCTTCATATAAGGTCACTCACTTCATTCGCGACAAAAACTTAAAAAATATACAAGAGGAAGAGAAATAAGAAAGAATAGTGTGCCCGAGTGTACCCTCAGGCAAGAAAACTTTACCCCCAAGGCAGTGGAAGTCCATGGTACAGAGGCTAAGGCACTATCCTAGACTAAAGAACAATAATTTGATTTTGGAGTACCCTTCTTCTAGAAGAGCTGCTTGCTATAGCTATAGTCTCTCTTGTACCCTTACCAAGATAAAAGTAGCCACTGAACAATTGCAGTGCAGAAGTGTAGAAGATTTGTTCGGTAATCTCAGTGATGTCAGGTGTATGAGGACAGAGGAGAATGTGGAAAGATTAGGCCAGACTATTCGGTGCATGAGTAGGTAAAGGAAAAATAAGCCGTAACCAGAGATTCTATCTCTGGTTACGGTTAATTATCAAATAAAATACTGTCTGGCCAGTCAAAGGCCCAATAACTCTCTGGTGAGGGATTTAATGTCAGAGAGGCAATCTAGGCTCAACATATTAGAACTCAAAGAGTAATTTTAAGGGAACAAGTGAAGGCGAGTTATACTGGGTAAGGGAGGAAAGAAAAGATCACATATTCAAATGGAGAAAAAAAAAACTATTAACACACAAAACTTAGCTCTTGAGGTAAGTATTTAGAATACCTAACAAAAGTTGAAGTTCGGTTTATAATGAGGGTGATGGAAAGAAGGTTAATTATATGGAAGAAAAGAAATACAGTACTGATAAAGTAGATTACAAGTGCTGATAATGATGGCCTGTCCGTAAGTATTATACAAACGCTTTACACCTGCTTAACAGCTCTACGGGCTGCAAGATTGCAAGAGCCCGTGTCTGGCCGAAAGGGCCAGGCAATCTTCAACAACAACAAGCTTAACAGCTTAGGTGTCTTCTGAGCTGTGGGGAGTGAACATCGTGGAACTACGGACCGCCACCCACTGGCGTGGAGATGACTACAAAAGTTTGGGAAATTATATTATGAAGGAATTGAAGAAATGATAGGCAAGGATGGTGTTGTTTTAGAATCTTATACAAATTAGATGAAAATACTAAAATAACAATCTTAGTCTGGTCAAGAAAACAAGAGGATATTAGGATTGAAAGAAATGTTACACGATGCAAAACTTCTAAGCATATACTTTTACAGTAATGGAACTCTTTCCGGTAACAATAAAAAAAAAAAACTTCTAATGAAAATCTTAGTTTTAATTCTATCCCTTTATACCTTGAAATCGATTTCAATGATACCTTGTTATCAGTTTTGGCAGCCCATTGTGGTGTGATAAGTTTGTTATTTTCAAACTCTTCTTTCGGATTCATGGCCTTACTTTATGTAACCACCAGCTACCTTCTTGGATTTTGCATGAAAAGTTACCTACGCTTGTTCCTTTAACGTTCCTAATTTTGGGCATAAAAATAAAAGTTCTGTATTATCCTCTTTGCATAAGTCACACACATCATTTGTGTGTTTCCCCGAAAATTGCGTTTAACTTGAGCATATTTATATTTGCCTTCATTACAAGGATTGCCTTATCCATATCCACTCTCTGATTTAGGTAATAGGTTGGCTAGG
>NC_090738.1:46409669-46444669 GCF_036898095.1 Palaemon carinicauda
GAATATATAATTGGATATTTTGCGGATATTCTGAATCAGATTGATGTTGAACGAGACAAAACGTAATATTAAAGAGTGGTTATAGTGATTATATCAAGTCCAAGGTCATACAGACCTATTTCGAATCTATCCTTACTTCAAAGGTCCAATTAGATTTAATTCTTAGTTAGTCATTTAGATAGAACTGAAGCATTATCTGATGACCAGTCAGCATACAGACAATTATAGTTTACGTTGACAGATCTATTTTGTAAATTATCTTGAAATAATGGATAAGAACATATATGGCAAGCTGATTTTACTTATTCTTTGTGCTGCTTTTCGTACAGACGTGTTTGAACTGCTGCTTAATTATTTACGATCAATAGGTATTTAATATGTAGCTGTCGAGTATATAAAAGATTAAATGGTTGGAAGAAACTATTGCGTATGAATTGGAAATTCCTATCCGTCATATGAACTATCCAGAGGAGGCATGTTTCAGGGAAGTGTAGGATAATAGGTCCAATCCTAGAATTGTATTATATATACTACTGGTCTATCAAAGTATTACACAGACGTGAACAAGCAATTTGCAAATTAAGCAAAAATTTTACTTTTCTATTGATGACACAGGATGACAATGAAATAACTAAAATTATTGGAAATAAAACAGAGTTTATGGTGGTAGGCCAGGGGAAAAAGAAATGATTTAAGAAACATTGGCAACATTATGAGTGTAGCCTATTACTGAACTGCAATTTGACCCTCGGTGGTCGAACAAATAATGTAGTAAGGATCATTGGATTTTACCTTAGAAACATTGTTCTGTAAAGAAATATCTGGATGAATGTTATGTTATGAAATTTGAGAATTCTTGCATCTTTGCCAAGATCGAATATAAAAAATGTTTCCGCATAAGTATGTAAAACTTTTATGCGAAGTCTAAATTCAAATGAAAACATGGACATCGCTAGCCTTCGCCGAGAGAGGTTAAATAGGAATTCTTAGTTTATCTTTGTTAATCAAATATTAGTAATTCTTCTATCCAGTTTCGCTTGTCCTCATTTGCGTTTTACTTATGGAACATTGGAAAATTGTCTTAGTGAGTAAGAGTGACAGAAATTGTTTTCAAAAGTTTCTTATCATATCTAAGATTGCCTTACAACCTGTCTGTATCAGATATTAATAGTACAAACAAACACCAGCTGTACGATAATTAACATGTAAACCGTAGAAAGGTAAAGTACACGAATGTCAAGTTTACAACTTGTGTATGTATCCTTCTATGTTAGACAAAAACATCAAAGAACAAAACCCACAAAAAAGTGGTAATATTGGTAGGTGACCTTGGAGTGGGCAGGGTCCACTTAAGGTTGGAACAGTTCTTTCTTAGTAACAGTCATTCCGTTTCATGTATACACTTGTATTTTTCCCAATAGAAAGGTTTTAATTTAACTATTCTGAAGGCAAACACACTGCTACACAATCGTAGAACATATGTTTGACTCGGAGAGAGAGAGAGAGAGAGAGAGAGAGAGAGAGAGAGAGAGAGAGAGAGAGAGAGAGAGAGAGAGAGAGAGAGAGAATTTACCGTTTCTGTGACCTGTCCCCATCAAACCTACCAACATCTTGTCCATACACTGAGCAAGCCTATGATTTTCATCAAATACATACATATTCATATAAGACATAAATACCTCTTGATATCGAATTCACTCTGTCTCATATATATATATATATATATATATATATATATATATATATATATATATATATATATATATATATATATATATATATATATATATAATATATGTATGTGTGTGTGTGTGTGTGTTTAGGTATACATATAAACATCACACAGTTGTAACCATGATCACAGTACGAGTGTAAGGTATATGTTAATTTGATATTCTTCAGAAATAAAATTTAAAAAATCTCATTATAACATCAAATAAACGATGCCACACCAAAAGAGACAAACTTAAGACGAGAATTTAAAGTCCATTGAGTAGAACAGATAAACAACCACGGTCAGTGAAACGTCACTTTTCAATTACCTTCTCGGAAATCAGATTGTTAAGTTCGGCGAATTTTGGCTTTTCCTGAGTGGGAAGCTGAATCTGTCTTTGTGCCATCTTAGTTTAATTTGGAAGTCTTGGCAAGGTAGAGCTGAACGCGTCGGTGACTCTTCGACCATAGAAAACTTGTTTGTGTCTACGCATCGAAGAAAACATGTTACCCCTGCCCCAAACAGATGCTTGTGGAAGTCTGGAAGATGCCAGAATCCTCCACCAAATTGAAACATTTCGTCCTATAAATGTTATTCTTACAGTATTCTGGGAAGTAGTTGTATCGAAAATTAAACAAAGAAAATTGTACATTAATTGACAGAATGTCTTGAAGAATTTACAGTAACAATGCATTCTCCAAAATAAAAACTATATGAGAATGAAGTTCTTATTCTACATACTTTGATAATTATCGTTATTTTTCTTATTACATCGTCGTATTTGTATAGTAATTGAGGGCATTAAATACAAACTTCATAAACTATGATGATTATGGGTAATTAATGAAACGTAAAATTGGATGGTAACTCGGGCTTAAAACCAAAGATTTAATGATGGTTGGCGATATTCAAACTATCCTGAATAGAAGATTGAAGTCGATGTGAAAAGCCGAAATTGTCTTCTCTATTATCAAAACGATGTCATAACAAATCAATGCTTCGAATAAACAATGTTTTAAAAAATATCATTACTACATTTCTATATGGAAACATTGCAAAATTTACCTTATTTTTGAAACACTGAACGAACGAAAAACTAGATGGTATCTTTGGTATCTTCAGTATGTCTGGTTGACGACCATGATGAATTGCGCTGAAATGGACTAAACTATCCAGGAAAAAATGTGTACTGTTTATTCAATTTTTAAATAGGCTTTAGACCAGGCTTAACCCGAAGTTAATGTAGGTTTAGACAAGTAATTTTATTAGTTTTTTTGCTGTAGCTTAAGATTTACAGATATCTCCAACATATATACATATAGGAAGCAGCATATCCGCGATAATAGCTTGAAATGTTAGGCAAATGAATTGAAGTATAATTTAAGAATTTTACTTACACAATTATAACTTAAGAGTTATATGAAGATGAATTAATCATCATTAAATTATGTTTCACAAAGATTTATTTTTCATGCATTTCTTATATTTTTGTCTAAATACTACAAAGTTGATTAAAGGTAAAGAAGGCTGTAAGACATAGGCATAATTAAAATTTACATTATAGCTGTACATGAAAAGAATGGAAAAGTAAGTGATTGACTGAATATAGATAGTGTGCTTGCACATAAGCCTACTGTGTATTATTGGATTCTTGAAGAATAACGTTATTTTTTCTTTTTTGTGGAAAACAACATTGTGACGTTTTAGGGTGATTATGTTGTATATTGTAATTTCCAGTGAAATAAAACTCTACAAGGAGAGAAAATTATATTGTGGAGAAAATATATTATTGTGTTATGATACATGTTATAGTTATGCTTGATTATATTTGTTCGTGTTGTTGCAATTGACCAAGACATTTTGTGTCAAGTTTATTGAAAAGACGATTAGTGATTTTAATAACTTTGACTGGTTTATGTAAATATTAGGTAGTTGCTGCGTTTTGCACAAGAGTTGACTGTAGAATATTGATATTACAGCTGATTGGTAAAATAGTACTGTATTTAGGTCAATTTAAAGTAAAATATAAGGTAAAACTGTCGATATATAGGACTGTATATATGTGTAGGCAGTGAGTAGAGTAAGATATAAGTAAAAGACCACGACAACACTTCATCTCATATCTACACGTACTTTTTATGCCTTTTGCTCTACTATGTTTCCACTTCCTACCTTCCAAACTCTTGACTTTCACCTTCGTATTGCAACTATTGGAAATTAGCTTTGAACTTAAATTCTATGCTTATTCAGGAGAACAATAGGATCAAAAGGAAAAAGAAACAAAAAACAAATGAGGGTTACCTGGTAGATTTGAGAGGACGTTAGCACTGCCTCCAAAATTAAATTCTGAAAATGAAAGTGAGAAGAGAGCCGTTACAGAGGAGTTACTTCAGAGCTAAATTAATCAAAATTATCTCCTCAAGTTCATTAATATCGCTTGATAATGCTACAATAGCTGTAAGGTAAGTAATTAGGTCTTAAACAACAATAAGGTCAATAATTAGGTAAGATTCAACTACTAACCTTTCAACAGTAAGGAAACCTTTATAGAGATTTAATCTGGCAGTTGACAGACCTGCCATGCTCAGCTGATCATTGTTGACGTTTTGGTAAACAAATGGGTATGACAAATTGACAATTGAGTTGTTTTGTTTTTCTTGGTGTTGAGATAGTCTATGGAATATTTATGCGTGGCAGTTAGAATATGAGAATGACAGTTAATCTGCATGTCAATATGCTGGATGTTAGTTTAGTTTGTGTAGCTTAAAACAGCCAATGCGAAGGCTAAATTGATGCTTAGCTGCCTTGGTTAACCCCTATGGTAAGTGACCATGTCTACCAGCAGCAGTTTCTTACGAAATCTATCAACCTTTCAGATATCTATTTGGCTAGTAGGTTACCTCTATGCCTAAAGCAATTGTGCCTTTTCGTCTTTTCTTTTATTGGAAGTCCATACCGAATGCGGTATTACTGTACTTGTGGTCGGGGAAACCTTTCCTAGAATGCTTATTCTGTGGTCTCTTTCATGTGGGAATTGACCAAAATGAATTAGCTGACAGGTAAGTGAAAGCATCCTGATAAAAAGCTCTTGTTCTTTTATGAAAAGTACCTTCCAAAGACCTAGAGGGAATCATCAGGGCCTTATATTTAAAGAAAGTGTCAGGAAAATTGAGTAAATATATACAATTTTACCGTTTGTCTTACAATTCAATTTTCTGTGGTGATGTGTTTGAGTTTTAAAGGAAATTAAAGGGATATGTGCTAACCTAAACTGACCTGAATTGGCATGTCCTTACTTATTGGGAGGTGGTATTCATGTCTACTATGATTCTCCTTACTTTAAACTAACTTTGCAAAAAAAATCATAATTACCTTCCTGCAATAAGAGAGTTTCTGGGGAATTTTTCTTATAAGAAACTCAGTGTGAAGAATAAGATTGTATGGGTATAAATACAAGAATAATCATGTCTGTAGAAAGTGCAGAACACACATACACTATATATATATATATATATTTATATATATATATATATATATATATATATATATATAAAGAGAATTTTAGAGATGAACAAGCAGGATTAGAAAAGTAGAAGTTGCACTGACCAAATTTTTATTTTGAAACCTGTTGTACAGCAATGCATAGAGTATAGAAATCCACTTTGATGGCATTTGTGGACTAGAAAAGGCCTTTGATAGTGTGCACCAACCAATTTTGTGGAGAGTCCTGCGTTATTATGGAATTCCTCTTAAATATGTAGATTTGATTAAGTCTGTTCATGAGCATAGCAAGTGCTAATGTTAATCGAGTCTTGTCAAATGAATATCCAGTGAACAGTGGAGTACTCCTAAGGAATGTGTTGTCACCTATGTTTTTTATCCTCCTCATGGATTTTGTAATGTGTAGAACAGTCGGAGATGGTGGAGAAGGATTGGACTGGATTGGTGATAGGAATTTAGCAGACCTAGAGTATGCTGATGATGATGTCCTTGTTAACAGAACAGCACAGGATTTGCAAAGCTTACTTATCAGAATGCATGAAATATCACATGAGGTGGGGCTGAAGATAAATAGAAGAAAGACAGATGATGAGAACGGAGTATGCAATGAAAGATGAAATATTATTAGAAGAAGAAAGGATTAATAAGGCAGAATCGTTTAAGAACTTAGAAACTATGATTTCCAATAAAGGGTCTATAGAATTAGAGTTTAGTGAAAGATTGTAAAAAGCAAATCAGACAGTGGCTAGGTTAAGTAAGATTTGGAAATCAAATTGCCTGAAATTACATATAAAAATCGGACTATATATCAGTTTAGTGGGATCGGTGTTACTCAATGGGCATGAATCATAGTATGACAAAGAAACAATCTCCAATAGATTTAGTAGATTTGAGAACAAAGCCCACAGAAGGATATTGGGTGTTCAATGGCAAGACATGATTATTATTATTATTATTATTATTATTATTATTATTATTATTATTATTATTATTATTTGCTAAGCTACAACCCTAGTTGGAAAAGCAGGATGCTATAAGCCCAGGGGCTCCGACAGGAGAAATAGTCCAGTGAGGAAAGGAAACAAGGAAAAATTAAATATTATAAGAACAGTAACATCCTTACAATAGATATTTCCTATATAAACTACAAAAAATTTAACAAAACAAGAGGAAGAGAAATAAGATGGAAGTGTGCCCGAGTGTACCCTCAAGCAAGGGAACTCTAACCCAAGACAGTGGAAGGCCATGGTACATAGGTTATGGCACTATCCAAGACTAGAGAACAATGGTTTGATTTTGGTGTGTCTTCTCGTAGGAGAGCTGCTTACCATAGCTAAAGAGTCTCTTCTACCCTTATCAAGAGAAAAGTAGCTACTGAACAATGACACTGCAGTAGTTAAACCCTTGAGAGAAGTAGAATTGTTCGGTAATCTCAGTGTTGTCGGGTGCATGAGGACAGAGGAGAATATGTAAAGAATAGGGCAGACTATTTGGTGTATGTGTAGGCGAAGGGAAAAATTAACCGTAACCAGAGAGAAGGATCCAATGTATTACTGTCTGGCCAGTCAAAGGACCACGTAACTCTCTAGCGGTAGTATCTTAGGGTCATTAGAAATGAAACTAAGAAAGATTATTCGAGTACCATTTGTGGATGAGATCATGATGAGGGGTAGATGGAGATTGTTTTGGCATGCTGTTCGCACTTCCCAAGAGAGTTTAGTTCACCAAACGTTCAGCTGGGCTCTTCAAGGCACTAGAAGAGTTGGAAGACCCTGATCTACATGGCTGAGGACTATGAAGCACGAAAAGAAGTACTTACTCATTCATCATCTACTTCACTCTTCATAGCCTTCAGCCATGTAGGCCTGGCTCTTCCAACTCTTCTTAAGTCGCCCCTCGTTAATCGCGGTTTGGGTATTTTGCTGCCGAGGAAAACAAAATTTTTGGTGATGGTTGTTTACCTAATATTAAGAAGTTGATTTCTAATAGCTGGCAACAGAATTGAGATGGCCAAGAACAATGCAATACTTATTAAATAAAAATTCTTATAAAAGTCGCGATAGAATTCAAGCTAGGGGATGATTTCAAATAGCCCTCGCTCCTTTACACTGGGAGCGCAGCACGCCATTACCTATCTCTACATCCAGCTGGTTCTAGCTCTGTACAGTGTATATCCTTTTACTGTGGTAAAAAATTACAGCTATATTTGAAATGAACCGGATTTTGATTAACCTGGTGTTTGTTCCGTAACTCGAATACAAACCACGCTATTTAATAGGGGTATTACTTTCGGCATAGCTGAAATGACGAGTCATTGATTTTTAACGAGGGTTTACTTCCCACACCGCTAGTTAGTGGATGTAGAGGAAGGTAGCTTGCTACCCCCCCCTCACACACTTGTGCTTGAGCTCACTTTGCTCTCGGCTCGGATGTGTCCGCTCTCATCCTCACCGTCATATTGGCAGCCATTTAATTGCTTCTGTTCTTTTCTTTTTCTAGTTTCTGTATATGGGAAGTTGGCCTCTGAGATCATGCGCACTTGCCCTGGGTTTCCCGACTGCCCCTGTGGAACATTCATGTCGGTGCTCGAGACTGATCCTGACGCCCTTTGGCCTTCTTGTAGGGGCCAATAGTGTGATAGTACCAATAAGTGTAGTGAGTACAGGGAGTGGTCTGCTTCCCAGTGGGAGAGGTTTTCGTGACGACGGAAGAAAAAGTCCAAACGGGATATTTCTCCTTCGAAGGTTGCTTCGAAAGGAGAAAAACCCAAGGCCTCTTCTTCCGTTGCCCAAACCGCCTCCGAAGCTCCCAGTCGGTAGGTCTCTTTCGAGAGACCGCCGAGTGGTAGCGTAGACAGACTTATTGTTAACCAACCTCGGGTCTCGAGAGATGACGTTGCTTCCCCTAGCGAAGCAGCTCCCCCTCTCCCCCCGGGGAAGGATATGTCACTAACCCTCTTATTTCAGCTTTGGTCCTCCTTGGGGCTTACGGGTTTGCCCTCCAAGGAGGTTCTGCTTAACTACATCCGATTGGGTGCTGCTGTCAAGCAATCGTCGTCACCGTCAGAGGTTGATCCTTTGCCTCTTGTTGACCTGGTGTCAGAGTTATCCAATGCGGTCTCACCTATCTCCTCTTCCACTCCAAACTCTACGTTAGCTGACGGCTCAGTTTCTCCCGTTCTTGATCAACCTACGAGGAGGAAACTAAGTCCATCGTCAGGCTCTCCTGCTCTTATTTCTCTCCCTCGGGGGAGTTCACTTACAGAGACTCCTCTTCGGAGGACTGCAGAAGGTCAGCTTGCTGATCCAACGGCCCCCAGAGGGCGCATTCGTCGAAAGGCTCGCCTTCCTCTTCGCCATAGAGGCCTTCCTTCACCTGCGATGAGGAGCCGCCTCTTTGGTTCAACATCTTCGATGCAGTCCCCCGCAGAGGAGCCTCTAGACCAATCATCCGTCACTGCACCTGCATTGGTCCTGGACCTCTCTGCTGATCGTTTGCGATCTCCTTCGGTGGAAGGTCGTCCTTTTAAAGGACACGTCAACCTTCCACCCGGCAGACCTGCTGACCTGCCTTCGCCGTTCCTGCATGGGCCTAACAAGGCTCCAACTGAACTTGCTTTTGCACGCCAACAACCCACGGGCTACGCGTCCACGTAACCTGACAAGCGGTCATTAGTAGCTCGTCAGGCCCTATCACTATGCGCTGATCTTCCTTCTAACCTTAACACAGGGCATCAAGAGCGTACGCATCAACATGCGCATACGCTCCAACAAGAGCATAGCTCCATCACGCGCCCTCATGTGCACATGCGCCCACGATCTTGCCTGCGCACCCTGCGCAAACTGCACCCACGCGCCCAGCGCTTACGCGCCAACAGTCTCCTACGCGCCCGCGCCCATCTGCACGCCATCATTTCCTGTGCAATGGTGCTCTCCCCCGCGCCAACATTTTACTGCACGTGCGCATACGCGCCCAACATTTCCATCTCCTGTGCGCCATGCTGCGCACCATCCTACGCGCCAGGCAAAACCTGCGCACCGACTTTCCACCGATAGCAGGACTTCTGGGAAGTCAGCTATACTGCCTTCTCCCGCACGCCAACCCTTACCAACGCGCCAGCACTCACCTACACACGCTCGTCAATCCTCTCCTTGGGGTGCATGCCAACATTCTCCCGCACGCCCCGCATGAATCTCCTGCACGTGCGCCCTACGGCCGGCACAGACGTGCGCGAACACTCGCCCGCGCGCTCTTCGTGATAATCCTGGGCGCAAGACTACACATCCCAGAGAATGATGTACGGCAAGGTCGCCATTGTCTCATTCCCCTCCTCGCAAGCGCATGTCACCGCGCATTGTGGGAGAAGGGAAACTTCCAGAGGGGTCCAGGATCCCAAAGCTACCACAGGCAAACCCACCAATTATAGTGACTTCTCCCAGGGATCCTTCAATCCCTTTCCCTTCAAGGGGTATATCTGACAGCGCGTCTTTCAGTCAACAGCCCTGGTTCGGTGCCCTGATCAGAGACGTAGCTCAGGCTTTCAAGCCTGTCCTCTCTGAATTGGAACACAGAACCATGGCTTCTTCTGCCCCTTTGAAGAGAAAAAGAGGAGTTCCAGACGCAGTCACTTCCCCAAGGGCGAAACTGACTCCACACAGACCTTCGAGGCAGGTTCCTTCTATTCCTCAGGCTGCCTCTCCTTCCCTTTCAGACGAAGATTTCCCATCTCCAAGGGAATCATGTGAGGAGAGACTTTCTCCCATTGCACCAATGGATGAAACCTCTCTTCGCGCCGAGGGGTCCACTCAGTCAGGGATTGGAAGGAACATGCCACCCTCATCAATGTTGGAGTCTTACATCCTTCCCAGGAAGGAATCTAAAGACTCCAAAACATTGCCTAAGTCCTCCACGAGGACTAGAATGGAGCCAACTAGCCACTCAGGGAATGTCCGCGACTCTCCCCAAGAAGAGCCTTCGGGGATAGAAGGAGACTTCGCTGCAAGTCATACAACAGGAGGAGACCAGCAAGAGTCAGAACATTAGTTTTGGCAAGTTCTGACTCTAATGAGGGCTCTCAACGGGTTTTCCGACCCAGAGATCCCTCCTCGAGAGGGCAAAGACACTGTCTTAGACAGCGTCTTTTGGTACTCAAAAGCCCTCTAAGACCAGTGCAGCCCTGTCCTGGTCTCAAGGGGTAAAGAGTACCAGGGACAAGATCTCCCAGCAGCTCTCCGAGATGTCCTCCTCCAACCGTTCCGGTATCACCAACAAGCTCCTCCCACCTCTTTGCGTACAGCAGAGGAGGTACTTCGAGATCCTAGAGGAGCCTTGTCTAGCTCTTTTACTTCACCACTTGCTGGAAGAGCTAACCAGGGGAGTCCCTCTTGAGAGACTCTCCAACCGGCAGATCTCATTCTCGGCAGCCGAGATCCTCAATCAGGAGAAAGTCCCGAAGTGTGCTATGCAAGTCACTTCGTGGCTCGTTATCTGGTTGGGACCTTAGGTATCCTGATACATTCTGAGGATTTCTCCAAGGAACGTACCAGGAAAGCTATGGAAACCTTCCTTCTCTCAGGCACTCGCACGATCGAGTTTCTGGCCCACCAAGTCTCGAACTTGTGGGCAAATACCATCCTGAAACGTCGGGATGCAGTAGCTGAGAGATTCTATCAGAAGTTCCCTAGCGCCGAGATCAATAGGCTCAGACATTCCTCCATGGAGGGGTCTGTTCTTTTCGAGCAAGGGTGTGGAACATGCCGCTGAGAGGTGGAGGAAGTTTCATCAAGACTCCCTCCTTCATAGGGCTTTAACATCCAAGCCCTATAAGCCTCCAGCACCACAGCAGTCCCGTCCAGTCAAGACCACTACAACGACAACAGCATCGAAGACTATGGTGTCTAAGCCCTTTCTTGTCAAAGAAAGGAAAGGCAAAAACTCTTACAAGGGAGGCAAAAATCCTAGAGGGAGCAGCCGAGGCTGCAAACGCTAGGATAGGCAGTCCCCCTGCATTTTCACCAGTGTGGGGAGGCCTACAAAGTTGCTCAAACAGGTGGAAGCAACTCCGGGCTGATTCCTGGACAATCTCCGTGATCAGTCTAGGATATCGCGTCCCATTCATAACATCTCTATCTCTCCTGACGACGAATCCAGTGTCATTGAACTACCTTACCTTGGGATCAGCAAGGGGGCAAGCCCTTCTGGCAGAAGTCCAGACCCTGTTGAAGAAGGGCGCTCTCCAAGAGGTCCTCGATGGATCCCCAGGTTTCTTCAGTCGACTCTTTCTTATAAAGAAGGCGTCTGGAGGCTGGAGACCAGTCATCGACCTCTCAGCTCTGAACAAGATTGTCAAACAAACTCCGTTCAGCATGGAGACGGCAGACACGGTCAGACTAGCAGTAAGACCGCAAGACTTCATGTGCACACTGGACCTAAAGGACGTGTACTTTCAGATCCCAGTCCATCCGTCTTCAAGGAAGTACAGTACTTAAGATTCAGCCTAGACAACAGAATGTACCAGTTCAAGGTGCTGTGCTTCGGTCTTTCCACAGCACCACAAGTCTTCACCAGAGTGTTCACCCTAGTATCATTTTGGGCACACAGGATTGGCCTCCGTCTCCTCCGGTATCTGGACGACTGGTTAATCCTTGCAGACTCGGTGTCAACCGTTTTTCAACACCGAGACAAACTTCTGAGACTTTGCCAAGATCTGGGGATCATGGTAAATCTCGAGAAGTCTTCCCTGCTTCCCACTCTAAGACTGGTATACTTAGGCATGATTATAGACACCACTCTCCTCAAAGCCTTCCCATCAGATGACAGGATAGCAAGGCTGAGGAATGTTGCATGAACTTTTCTCAGCTAAGGTTTGTATAGTTAGGAAAAATACAAATTATCTACGAATTTGTCATTTTAATGTTGTTAGTGTTTTAAAAATATTTTATTTCAATTTTTTATTACTACTTGTATCGTTTATTCATTTCCTTATTTCCTTTCCTCACTGGGCTATTTTTCCTTGTTGGAGCCCTTGGGCTAATATCATCTTACTTTTCCAACTTGGGTTGTAGCTTAGCTAATAATAATGATAATAATAATAATAATAATAATAATAATAATAATAATAATAATAATAACGATAATAATAATAACAATTAGGAAATAATAATGATAATAATAATAGTGATAATGATAATAATAATAGTAATAACAACAACCTTGAGCCCTTTACACATTCCAGTCCTGCCATCACCTAACCCCCAAGAAAGTCCTGTCTGCATTTAAAGAGTGAAGGCATTTTTTGGGCTCAGGCCATATCGTCCTGATGGAAGTTCCTTCTTAGTAGCCTCCTTAATTGTATTTGACTACAGTGATATATCCCAGAGAATTTTACAAAAGGTATCCAGAATTCTAACTCCTGGAGCGAGTATCCCTTATATATTTTGAAAGGGATATCGCATAATATCAGAGGACGTATTCTTGACATGTTGCATAGCTATCTACACCCCTAATAGCGTTTACGCTTTGAGAGGGGAAAGTGGCAAGAATTATAGGAGAGCCGTTATTAAGGCAATACTCCTACTGTACTGTAATTGGGCGCCTTAGACCGGTGTTTATCCCGTGTTATCTTTCGCTATTTTGGTTTGTTTTGCTGCGATGATGTCTTCCAGAGCCTCATCTGCCTCTGGAAAGTTAAGTATTATCTTTGAATTGTATAAATGTAAGCTCTTGCCAGTTTTTTCCTCGAATTAAGATCGTAATTAACGTAACAAGAGCTGTTGCCAGCCGGATGGCATCATGGACGCAGTCGTTCTTTGGATGTACATTTAGTTAGTCAGAACGACTTTCCTGGCATTTATTGCTTTAATAACTTTTAGCTATTTAGCAAATTAGCTAGGGATTTTTATATTATGCCCTTGTTGTCGTGGATTTGTCTGAATTATGACCGAGCCCCACGAGTGCTAGGCTTCCTAGCCTAGGCTCCTGCACACTTCATGCATGATATAACCTTCCTGGTAAAATTTTATTGAAGCTCAGGCAATATTTTATACAATTGAGATATTACTGCATAAAAATTTTCCTCTTTCAAGATAGTATACAAGAGAGTTTCGGTGACCGATTCTCACTGCGCCTAGGCTACCAGCCTAGGGGCTTTAGTATACTTTCATACATGTCCCCAATTGCTCTTGTATCGTCTTTTAAGTGGAGACTGACACCTCCTTTACCTTTTAAGTCGATACCAATCTCCTTGCGAGATTTAAGAGCAATTCCTCTTCCCTCTGACTAGTCTAGGCTAACTCCGGTTGGCTTTGCCTTGAACTGTGTTGTGGCAAATCTTTGCCGGGGTGTTCCTGTTTCTTTCTCTCAACCACTGAGTCGGTTTTGAGCCTAGAACGGGACATCAGAGTAGAATGGTTGTCTTTGACAACCGTCCGTCTTGGTGAAGTAATTTCCCATGTCAGGTTAGGTTGCCTATGCAGGAGGTTAGACCTCCCTAGGCCATACCCTGGAGGCGTTATATGATAATTCCTCCTTTCCATGGCCTAGCAGACAGTCCTGTACCGGCAGGTCCTAGGCAGAAGAATTGAATTCTTCCCTTGCCTGGGGCCTCCTGCACTAGATTCTATTCCCCCCCTTAAGACTAACCCAACCTGGGGAATTGAATTCCCCGGCCATCAAGGTTGTCTTAACTACGGATCAGAATCTCTTAGGTTAGGTAGTGCCTTCTAGGTGTTACCTCACCTACAGGACCCTTGCCCCTCCCCTGCTGTCCTTTTGTGTTGGCCTAGCCTTGACACATCCTGGCCATCATTCTACAATCGACCCTATGGGTAGTTGGTGGAATTGGCTTGAGGCTCCCTGTTTGCCGCCGGCAGGGATCCTCCTCTTTCTTTAGAGTGTTCTTCAGTCCTCCCTTGGACTGCCTTCCATGACCCTACTACCATATGGATGGGCTATGGTTGGATGGAAGACCGAATATATTTCCCCTTCCATATGAACCCTCATTCTGGATGAAGGTCTGCAAGGCTGAGCCTTTGCTTTCCCCCCATCCACGCTTTTTCTTTATCTTTCATCAAACCTGGGCCGACTGCCGGCACCCATCTCGGACGACTGTCCGCCGTCAGTTTGCTCTGCCGCCACTTTCCATGGGGTACCGGTGATCGGCGACCCAACGGCAACTGGCACACACTCTGGCCGGCCGCCGGCAACCATGTTGACTGCCGGCGGCTGGTCATCCAAAGTCTACAGACTTTTTCCGCCGGCTGCCGGTGGGTCCACCTTGATAGAGGGACCCTCCGGCTGCCGGTGACCTGCCGCCCCTTATCTTGAAGGCAGTACATACCTTCAATAGCCCAGGACAATGCCGGCGTATGCCAGCAGGCACACAGTACTGACGGCAATGGTCTGTACTGTAGCCTATACAAAAAAAAAAAAAAAAAAATAAATAAATTTTTCCATCCTACAAGGTGCTTCATGGGCAGCCTATTGTGAGACCACCACATCTAGAGAGCGATTCTCTCTGCTTAATTGATGGATGATATCCATTATTAAAAAATCCCCAATATTGAACCTGGAAGACAGTGTTAAGATTACACTTTATATCCAAGGATATTATCTTCCTATATAATTCATCAAGAATTTACTGTTCAATATTTGAAGAGGTCATAGCAATGGGCTGGACAGGAGGCACATGTGGGTGTCTTTCCCTTTTTCTAGCTTACACTATCCTAAGCTAAATAAAAATTTATGAATCTGTATGATGAAATCTGAGTTGTTCCGTAACTAAATACAAACCACGCTATTACATGGGGTAATTACTTCGGCTCAGCCGATGACGAGCCATAAAGTTTTAACGAGGGTTTCCTACCCCACCGCTAGTTAGCGGGAGGGAGGGGTAGCTTGCTACCCCTCCACCCTCATACACACCGGTAATTCGTTCACTTTTCTTTTGGCTCGGAGAGACGACAGACCTGTCAGAGCTCTCCTCTCTTTTGACTGCCATAATTTTTGTTTGCTTTTTCTTTCAGTGTTTGTGTGTGAAGTTGGCCTCTATTATCACCATGCGCACTTGCCCTGGTCTTCCCGGCCGCCCTTGCGGGACCTTTATGTCGGCCGTGGAAACAGATCCGCACTCCTTATGCCCTCAGTGTAGGGGCCAACGGTGTGATAGTGCTAATATGTGTATTGAGTGTAGGGAGTGGTCTACCTCCCAGTGGGAGAGGTTTGCCCGGCGACGTAAGAAGAAGGCTAAAAGGGATCGTTCTCCTTCCTCCTCCGAAGCTCCCGCTCGGGCGGCCTCTTCCGAGAGGCCGGCGAGTGGTAGCGTAGACCGTAATGTTGATGTTGTTGACCGATCCCGTGGTAAGGGAGAGGCGGCTGCCCCTCCCCCCTCGGAGGAGGTCTTTATGTCTAACAATGATCTTTTTCAGCTTTGGACTTCCTTGGGGCTACAGAGTTTGCCCTCCAAGGAAGCCCTGTTTGACATGGTCAAACAGGGTGCGGCCGCCGAACAATCGTCAACTACAGCGGAGATAGATCCTCTGTCTGTAGTTGACGTAGTTGTTTCGGAAACATCCCATGGATCTGTCCAAACACCTGTTCCTGTGGCTGAGGTAGCTGAAGGCTCTGTCTACCCCTCCGAACACACTTCGAGGGAGGAGCTGAGTCCTACGGTCTCTCCTTCCACTGAGACTCCCTCTCGGGGGAGTTCTCTGGTAGAGACGCCTCTTCGGAGGCCCCATGATGATCAGCTTGCTGATCCAACGTCCCCTCGTGGGCGTATAAGGCGGAAGGCTCGCCCTCCCCTTCGCCGTAGAGGTCTTCCTTCTCCCTTTAAAGGAGTTAAGAGGCGCCTCTTCAGCTCGTTGTCCCCACAATCCTCTGCGGAGGAGACGACTCGCCGCTCTCCTATCCTGCCAGCTACAACCCTAGACCTCTCCAGGGATCGTTCGCGATCCTCTTTGGAGGATGGTCGTCCTTCGGGACAAGGGTCTCCTCAACCATCTACATCGAAGGCTGCTGATGCACTTTACGCGCCCCCTGAGTCTGCCACTGCGCAGTCTCCAGGCCCTTCGGGGTCTCAGGGACTTGAGCGCAAAACTGCGCCTCTCGTCTCTAAGCGTAAGGCTCTGCCTGCGCCCGTTGCTGTTGTTCCTGATGTTGCTTTACGCGCCCCCTGAGTCTGCCACTGCGCAGTCTCCAGGCCCTTCGGGGTCTCAGGGACTTGAGCGCAAAACTGCGCCTCTCGTCTCTAAGCGTAAGGCGCTGCCTGCGCCCGTTGCTGTTGTTCCTGATGTTGCTGATAAAGCGCTTCGGCGCTCACCGTTAGGCTTTCGCGCCTCTGATCCTGTTAAGCGCCAGGGTTCCCTTCGCGCCCACGCTCATCGACAGCTGTTCCTGATGCAACGCGCAAGCGCTCAAAGGCGCCCACGCGTCCACCTTTACCAGCGCTGCCACGCCCCCCAGTTCCTGTAACATCACGTGCGGTCCCAAAGGTTCCTGAGTCGGCGCACAGGCGCCCACAGGTTCCTGCGGACTCGTCACGCCCTATGGGGGAAAAACGTGGCGCGCGTTCACACCCAGTTCCTGTTCCACCGCGTGCGGTCCAACAGGTTCCAGAGTTGGCGCACAGGCGCCCACAGGTTCCTGCGGTCTCGTCGCGCCCTATGGGGGGAAAGCGCGACGCGCGTTCGCCCCCGGTTCCTGTCACTTCGCGCGCGGTCCAAAAGGTTCCAGAGTCGGCGCACAGGCGCCCACAGGTTCCTGCGGACTCGTCGCGCCCTACGGGGAAAAAGCGCGATGCGCGTTCGCGCGCGATTCCATCCTCAGCGCTCACTCGCTCTCCAACGCATCCAGGTGTCGCCTTGGAATCATCGCGCTCACCCAAAGAGGTTCGCGCTGTAAAGGAGGTTCGCGATGCGCGTTCACGCGCAGTTCCTGTTCCAGCTCCCGCACGTTCTCCAACGCGATCACGTGTCGCGCCGACTCAGCACGTTGCTCCAGAGATGGCTAAGTCAGCGCACAGGCGCACACGGCCCCCTCTGGAACCGCGCGAGTCTGCTGCCGACACTATCGCGCGCGACGCTCATCGGTCGCGCCCAGTTCCAGCTACGCGCCCTGTGCCTGTGTTCAAGGCAACTGTGGGCGTTCCAGAACTCCATCATGCTGTTCGCAACACGCGACCTCCGAAACAGCGATCTCCGGAGCGTCCTGTTCCGGATACACGCTATGCGCGCCGACAATCACCAGCGGGGTTAGCGACCTCGCAGGCGAATAGGGCGGTCCTTCCCGACTGTCGCCCGCAGGTCTCTCGCGACCCTGCTACAGTACTATCGCCTTCGCGGCACGTTCTCCCAGACACGCGCACAGGCGCCCCTGTCATCTCGCGCCCTTCCTGGTCTCACCAGGTCACTGCACGCCCGCGCGTTCGGCCAGTTCCTGAACCAGTTCCTGGTTGCCTACGCCGACGCCTTCACCAACGCGCTCTCGCGGCCTTATTCCGGCTCGCGCTCTCAGATCTCCAAGGCATGACCGCGCCATTGATCCATCTGCGCGCCATCGCTCCCTTGCACCCGCCCCCACTCACGCGGGTGCGCGCGCGCAATTTTCCAGCATCGCCCGCCCACGCGGGTGTGCGCGCGCGCGATTTAGCTCGCGCTCGCGATTTTCCAGCTTCGCGCTACCTTGACGAGCGCGACCCTGTGCCGGGCCCAGTTCACGAGCCCCAGCGCGACCGCCTGCAGGCGGATTCTTCCTTGTCGCGCTCCCCTCCCCGCAAGCGCTGACCAGCGCGCTCGCCAGAAGGGGGACGCTCCCCGGAAAGGTTTAGGGATTCTTCTTTTTCAGCCCAGAAGGCGAACCCTCGTTTGTTAACTCCTCCTAGGGATCCGTCGATCCCCTTTCCTTCAGAGGGAGTGTCTGACAGCGCTGCTGTCAGTTAACAGCTGTGGTTCGATACCCTCCTCAGAGCTCTTGTGCGGGCGATTAAGCCAGCCACCTCTGACTCGGGTCGCGAACCAGCGGCAGTTTCCTCCCCCCTGAAGAGGAAGAGAGGAGTCTCTCCCGTGGACCCTCCTCCGAGATCTAGGCTGTCTCCTCGCAGATCCTTAGGCAAGGTTCCTACTCCACCTCAGACCTTCTCGTCCTCCCCTGCGGAGGAGGATTACCCCTCCTCATGGGAATCGGTCGAACAGGAGGACTTCCCCATCGCATCAATGGAGGAAGTTCATTCCCCTCCCGAGAGGTCTCCTCGTTTGGAGGTGGAGAAGGACCTACCTCCTTCGCTTTTGGAGTCCTGTATCCCGCCCAGGAGGGAATCTAAGGACTCTAAGACGATTCCTAAATTGTCGGCCAGGGTCAGACAGGAGCAGCCTACGGCGGTCGAGGATGCCCACGTGTCCCCCCAGGAAGAGCCCTTGGGAATAGGAGACTTCGCTGCAAGTCCATCGGGAGGCGAGCGCCAGGAGTCAGAACATGCATTCTGGCAAGTCCTGACCCTCATGAGAAGTCTAAACGGGATCCCAGATCCTGAGGTCCCTCCTCGTGAAGGGAAGGACACAGTCTTGGATCGTATCTATAGCACTCAAAAGCCCTCTAGGGCCAGTGCAGTTCTGCCCTGGTCTCAGGGGATGAAGAGTGCCAGAGAGAAGATCGAGGGACAACTCGCGGAGCTTGCCTCCTCTAGCAGGTCGAGTGCCGGGAATAAGCTCCTCCCTCCTCCTCGAGTCCATCAGAGGAGGTATTTTGAGATCCTTGAGGAGTCTTCTCTGAGTCTTCCCCTACACCACTCCGTGGAAGCTCTCACAGGGGGAGTCTCTCTAGAGAGACTCTCCAACCGGCACGTGTCTTTCTCAGCCACCGAGATCCAGAGTCAGGAGAAGGTCATTAAGTGCGCCATGCAGGCCGCTTCATGGCTAGACATCTGACTGGGGTCTCTGGGCAGTCTGGTGCGATCCGAGGATCTCTCCAAGGAAAGCACCAGGAAAGCGCTGGAGACCTTCCTCCTCTCGGGCACTCGGACCATCGAGTTCCTGTCCCACCAGGTCGCGAGCTTGTGGGCCAACACGATTCTCAAGCGTCGGGACGCGGTGGCTGAGAGGTTTCACCAGAATGTCCCCAGCGCCGAGACTAGTAGGCTCAGACACTCTTCTGTCCTCAGCAAGAGTCTGTTTGAGCTTAAGGACGTGGAGCTCACTGCCGAGAGGTGGAGGAAGTCCAACCAGGATTCCCTCATCCATAGGGCCCTGACATCAAGGCCCTACAAGCCTCCGGCAGTACAGCAGCCCCGCCCTGGCAGGGACACGAAAAAGACAATGGTAGCAGCGAAGCCCAAGGTGTCTAAGCCCTTTCCTGCCAAGGGCAGAAGGGGCAAGAAGTCCTCCAGGGGAAGCAAGAACCCTAGAGGTACCGCCCGAGGCCAGAAACGCTAGGGGTGGCAATCCCCCTGCATGTCCACCAGTGGGGGGATGCCTTCAGAGTTGCGCAGCAAGGTGGCAGCAACTCGGGGCGGATACCTGGACGATCTCTGTGATTTCTCAAGGGTATCGCGTCCCGTTCACAGCATCTCTACCTCCCCTGAAAGCGGATCCAGTGTCGCTGAGCTCTCTTGCCATGGGGTCGGCAAAAGGGCAGGCCCTTCGGGCCGAAGTCCAGACCATGTAGGAGAAGAACAGGTCCCCAGGCTTCTACAGTCGACTCTTTCTTGTGTTAAAGGCGTCTGGAGGCTGGAGACCAGTCATCGATCTCTCGACCCTGAACGGGTTTGTAAAACAGACTCCGTTCAGCATGGAGACAGCGGACACGGTCAGGCTTGCAGTAAGACCGCGAGATTTCATGTGCACACTGGATCTGAAGGACGCGTACTTCCAGATCCCGATCCACCCGTCTTCAAGGAAGTACCTAAGATTTTTGCCTAGATCACAAGATCTACCAGTTCAAGGTGCTGTGCTTCGGTCTCTCCACAGCACCTCAGGTGTTCACCAGAGTCTTCACCATCATTTCGTCGTGGGCACACAGGATCGGCATCCGGCTCCTTCGTTACCTGGACGACTGGCTGGTCCTGGCAGACTCGGAGGTATCCCTTCTCCGCCACCGAGACAAGCTCCTCGAGGTTTGCCGGGATCTGGGGATCGTGGTAAACCTCGTGAAGTCTTCTCTGCAGCCCTCTCAGAGACTGGTATATCTAGGCATGATCATAGACACCAATCTCCACAAAGCCTACCCATCAGACGAAAGGATAGCAAGGCTGAGGAAGGTCGCGAGACCTTTCCTCACTTGAGAAGAACTTCCAGCCCAATCGTGGCTTCGTCTCCTCGGCCACCTCTCCTCTCTAACCCGTCTCGTCCCCAACAGTCGCCTCAGGATGAGATCCCTTCAGTGGCCACTGAAGTCCCGGTGGAGTCAAGGACTCGACTCCCCGGACATCTTGATCCCTATGGGATCTGCGGAACAGTCGGACCTGGAGTGGTGGGTGGCAGACGAGAACCTACGAAAGGGAGTGGATCTTCTCGTCTCCTCCCCTTATTTGATGTTTTTTTCGGACGCGTCAAACAAGGGGTGGGGGGCCCATGTTCTGAACCACAAGGCCTCTGACCTGTGGTCAGAATCAGAAAAGTACCTTCACATAAACCTGCTGGAGATGAAGGCCATTTTCCTGGGCCTTCAAAAGTTCCACCAAGTCCTGGCGGGTCACTCCGTAGTGGTGATGAGCGACAACACCACGGTGGTGGCTTACATCAACAAGCAGGGAGGTACCTTTTCGGAACTGCTGTCCCATCTTGCAGTAGAGATCCTGAGATGGTCCGAGGTCCACTCGATATCACTTACAGCTCGCTACATTCCAGGCAAGAGGAATGTGCTCGCCGACAGTCTGAGCAGAGCGACGCAGATAGTGAGTACCGAGTAGTCTTTGGATCCTCAGATAGCCAACAAAGTCCTGACTTTGTGGGGTTCCCCGACTGTGGACCTGTTTGCTACGGCGTTGAACACCAAGCTTCCGCTGTACTGCTCCCCAGTCCCGGACCCCAAGGCCCTCTGGCAGGATGCCTTCCAACAACGGTGGGACAACGTCGACGTGTACGCCTTTCCCCTGTTCTGTCTGATGAGGAGGGTCCTCAATAAGACCAGAACATCGGTCAATCTCTCGATAACCTTGATAGCTCCGCTATGGCATCACGCAGAGTGGTTTCCGGACCTTCTGCAGCTCCTCACGGAGATCCCGAGGGAACTCCCTCCACGTCACGATCTACTCAAACAACCACACTCCAACATCTTTCACAAAGCCTTAGCTTCGCTTCAACTTCACGCCTGGAGACTATCGAGCATCTCCTTACAGAGAGAGGATTTTTGCAACAAATTGCGGAAAGGATGTCTGGCCACCTGCGCAGGTCATCCGCAGGAGTCTACCAGGCGAAGTGGCGAGTTTTCTGTGGTTGGTGCCGTGGAAGGGGTATCTCTCCACTAGATGCCACTTTACCAGCAATAGCGGAGTTCCTTGTGTATATGCGGGAAGAAATCCGCCTTTCAGTCTCGGCAGTGAAAGGCTATCGCTCAGCCTTAAGTCTTGCCTTCAGGCTCAAAGGAATGGACATTTCCTCCTCGCTGGAACTGTCTCTGCTCATACGGAGTTATGAACTTACCTGCCCTCAGTCGGAAGTGAGACCTCCTCCTTGGAACATGGTTCGAGTCCTCAGGTCTCTTAAGAGGCTTCCCTACGTACCATTACGCCAGGCTTCAGATCGCACCTTACCTGGAAGACGGTGTTCCTGCTAGCTTTGGCCTCGGCCAAGCGAGTTAGCGAACTACATGGTCTCTCCTACGACGTCGCCCATTCAAGGGGATGGGGGGAGGTAACGTTCAGCTTTGTCCCTGAGTTTGTTGCTAAGACTCAGAACCCGGGAGTGCCGGACCCTAGGTTCGACTCTTTCCAGGTCTTGGGTCTTCGTTCTGTAACAGATGACCCAGACCATCTCCTACTGTGCCCAGTCAGGAGTCTGAGGTTGTATCTGAAAAGAACAGCTGCAGTCCGGCCCCAGGTGCGAGCCTTGTTTGTTAGCACCGGCCCAACGAAGAAGAGGGTCACCAGAAACACCATCTCGGCCTGGATCCGCAAGGTAATCCACCTGGCCTTGAGTTCTGACCCTCCCCCGTCACGGCACCCTAGGGCGCATGATGTCAGGGGCGTGGCTGCGTCCCTGGCCTTCAAGAAGAACTTTTCTGTGACGCAGGTCCTGCAAGCTGGGGTCTGGAAGCGTCAGACTACCTTCACGGCCCACTACCTGCAAGACGTGACACACAGGAGGCTCGATACGTTTTCTATCGGCCCTGTGGTGGCTGCACAACAGCTGGTCCAACCTCAGGCTCCTAATTGGACAAGTAGCAGAAGGTTGAGGGCATTGTTACCCGGTTTTAGACTGTGTGAATGAAAAGATCTGTCTGGCCCTTTTCTTTTCTTCATCCTCTCGTCCCTTGGAGAAAAACAGCATCCTGGGTCCTTTGCACAGCATACCTCGAACCTCTGCAGGTAAGCCATGCTTCCTTGTGGTCCTAGTATTAACTTGTAATACTGTCATGTCCCCATACCCTGACGAGGTGGTATTGAGTAGTCCTAGCCTAGATTTCCTTATTAAGGACTCCAGGTCAACTTCCTAGGATGTGTCACTGCTCACCTTCACACACAACTTACGTAGGCCGCAGCAGTCCTTGACTGCCTGCGAGGTGCAGGGACCCCAACCCTGGAGTTGCTTCATGAACTCGGGTTCGGGACCCCCGGGCAAGCCAAAGACAGTATGGCAGGGGGCTTACCTCCCTTCCTAAGGGTTGAGTCACCCCATGTAAATAGCGTGGTTTGTATTCAGTTACGGAACAAATGACAAATTCGTAGATAATTTGTATTTTTCCTAACGATACAAACCTAGCTATTTACAGTTATGTGCCCGCCAGCCCTGTCCCCCAAGATAAGTCCTACCTCTAAGTAAAGTTGACGAATTACCGGTGTGTGTGAGGGTGGAGGGGTAGCAAGCTACCCCCCCCCCCTCGCTAACTAGCGGTGGGGTAGGAAACCCTGGTTAAAATTTTATGGCTCGTCATCGGCTGCGCCGAAGTAATTACCCCATGTAAATAGCTAGGTTTGTATCTTTAGGAAAAATACAAATTATCTACGAATTTGTCATATTTTCACCGAATACTTATATGCTTTTCTTTCTTTACAGGAGGAGCATCCCGAGTGCGGGAACCATTTCTGCAAGAACTTCTGCGGCCATGATAAGTGCAGTAAGAACTTCTGCGGCCATGATATGTGCAGGACCCACGCGCGCTGCGCAATTACGAAGGGATCTCTGAAGTATTGGGACCCAAAGGTATGTACCGTTTGTGACAAACTGGTATAAGAGGCTTTTGATGATCAGAAGTCCACAGAGTCAAGGGATGCAGCAAAAGATACGCTGCGAAAATGGGTCAGAGGTTTTGAGAAGAACACCTCTGGCCCATATCTTCCTAATGAGAAGATGAGGGTTTGTCTGTTCCCTAGGGCATCTTCGGATGTAATTGTTCCCCAGACTCAACCTGAGATTCCCCTCGTCCAGTTTCAGGTAGAAACATCCATTTAGAAGACAACATGTCAGTTGTCTCCGAGGAGACTGAACGTAGTCTCCTTGTGGAAGAACTGGAGCAAGAAACTGTCTTTCCTCCTGAAGACGACGAAGAGAAAGCCGAAACGATCTCGGTTTCTTCGGCTACGGTGGCTGGCCCTGTTCCGTCAACTTCTTCTTCTGCTCCCCAGCTAGACTCGATCACCAATACGCTGCATTCGCTTTTGTCCATGTTCCAGGACATGCAAAAGCAGTTGTCCGAGAAGGAGGGTTCTCTACAGACTGAAATGCACCAGCTCGCGTCTATGCGTTTAGCCCCCAAGAAGCTAAACATCAAAGACCTTCCCGCCTTTTCTGACATCAATCCTTGGAGGTATGCTGAGCACATGCCGATGTCAGGGGGGAAGATCTTCCTCTCCGAGAAACTGGGTACTGTCCCAGTAGATGATGTGGAGTTCTGGCCCAGCAGAGGGGCCTATCCGGATTGTTACGTCCGCCTGAGGACGGAACCTTCTTCCAAAGAAGAAACAGAGCTAAAAGAGGTCATCATTCTGGACCTCCCCAAGGCCCAAGCCTTGTTTAACAAAACCTTGAAGGAGAGGACCTTCGCTAGCTCCAAGGTGCCGGCTCTCAGCAAGAAGCACCCTTCCTTCATTGCTGATTCTTCCCGTGCCTTCCCCTTTATGGAGAAAGGGTTTAAGGCAGTCGAGGCAAGAAAACCTAGTCCTACACTTGAGGAGTGTAAACCCTTTTCCCTTGCCTTACCATCTGACGATGCGGACTGGAAGGATGTCTATAACACCTTCTCAGTCGGGAAGGTGGAGGCTGACATTGCTGGACGTCAGTTTGGTGAAGACCTCCCAAAGTTGTTGGACTTTCACCTGTGCAGGGAGCAGGCGACCAAAGAACGACTTGCCGCCTCTATGTCTCTACAAACCGGGTTAGAGATGATGGCAAGTGTTCCCGAGACCCCAGATATGTTCATGGTCTTTGCCAAAGCTCATTTGGCAACGGTCACCAAAGACCTTTATAATTTCATTAAGGCCCGCCGGGCTTGCAGAGAGTTCGTGTTCGCCTCGGCTGCGGTGAGACACGAACCAAGGAAGCTGATAGCCTCCAACATCTAGGGAAAAGACCTCTTCCCAAGTGAAGTGGTTAAAGAGGTAGTGGACAAAGCCGCAACGGAGAACAGGAATCTCCTCTCCAAGTGGGGCTTGTCCTCCAAAAGAAAGTCTTCCGCTGAAGAGGGTCCCCAGCTGAAAAGGAAGACAAAATGACCCAGAGTTCCCTCTCGTCCTTGACAACAACAACAGCTCCCCGTGGCCATGGTGCTCCAGACGGTGGCACAACCACCCACCACTTTCCAGCTGGTGCCCCAACCAGTGGCGACTCAGTCGCCCGTCTTCACCCCAGCCTTTGAAAGGCAATCGACGACCTTTAGGCCAAGGTCTCGAGGTTCCTTTCGAGGATCCTCTAGACGCCCCTCTAGAGGTAAGGGCAACAGAGGTGGACGTGGCCAAGGAGGCAAACCCTCCAACCAGCACTCCAAGTGAGATGCTACCGGTAGGAGGGAGACTTCTCCTCTTCCGGGATCGCTGGACCTTCGATCCCTGGGCCCACAGCCTAATCAAGAACGGACTGGGATGGAGTTGGAATACAACTCCACCGAACTTCCCTCAATTCTTCCAACACTCAACCCCCATATTGGAAGAATACGTTCAGGAACTCTTAGACAAGAGAGTTGTAAGGAGGGCAGAGACCATCAAATTCCAAGGAAGGCTATTCTGTGTTCCGAAGAAAGACTCGGAAAAGCTCAGAGTCATTCTGGACCTTTCACCACTCAACAAGTTCATAGTGAACTACAAGTTCAGAATGCTGACGCTCGAACACATAAGGACCCTTTTGCCCAAACAGGCATACACAGTCTCCATAGACATGACGGATGCGTACTGGCACGTTCCAATCAACCGTCAAGTTTCCCCCTACCTAGGATTCAAGCTACAGAAAAGACAATACGTCTTCAGAGCCATGCCCTTCAGTCTGAACATAGCCCCAAGGGTATTCACCAAGCTTGCGAATGCAGTCATTCATCAACTACGCCTAAAGGGAATTCAGGTAGTAGCCTACCTGGACGACTGGCTGGTGTGGGCAGCATCCAAAGAAGAGTGCACGCAAGCCTCCAAGGAAATGATCCAGTTCCTGGTACACCTAGGATTCAAGATCAACTTGGAAAAGTCTCGACTATCTCCAGCTCAAAGGTTCCAGTGGCTGGGTGTCCACTGGAACTTACAGTCACACTGCCTCTCCATTCCATCAAAGAAGAGAGAGATAGCGGGATCTGTCAAGAGACTCCTTCAATCCGCCAGGATATCAAGAAGGCAACAGGAGAGAGTGTTGGGGTCTCTCCAGTTCGCCTCTGTGACAGACCCAATATTGAGGGCTCAATTAAAAGATGCATCAGGAGTTTGGAGAAAATACGCATCAAACGCGTAAAGAGATCTAAAAAGACCGAAACCGAATCGTCTGTGATCCCTCCTCAAGCCATGGTTGGAGGCCAAGTATCTAAAGAAGAAGGTACCCTTACAACCGCCTCCATCGTCAGTCACCATTCACACGGATGCCTCGAAGGAAGGGTTGGGAGGCCATTCTCAGCATCGGAAAGTCCAAGGAACCTGATCTTCCTTCTTCGAAACCTTCCACATCAACTTTCTGAAAGCCTTGGCAGTTTTTTCTTTCACTGAAAAAACTGAAACTTCGCTGCTCAATCCACATCTGACTGGTATTAGACAGCGAGGTTGTAATGAGATGCCTAAATCGACAAGGCTCGAGATCGCCTCAAATCAATCAAGTAATATTGGCCATCCTCCGGCTAGCGGAGAAGAAGAGATGGCACTTGTCAGCAGTTGATCTTCAAGGGTTCCGCAATGTGATGGCGGACGCTCTATCCAGGTTCAACCCGATAGAGTCAGAATGGTCCTTAGACGCAAGATCATTTTCCTTCATCTTACGCAAAGTCCCAGGACTGCAAGTAGACCTCTTCGCAACGAGTGACAACAAGAAGCTACCCCGGTATGTATCCCCGTACGAGGACCCTCTAGCTGAAGCAACGGATGCAATGTCCTTAGATTGGAACAGATGGTCCAAGATCTACCTGTTCCCTCCAACCAACCTTCTGCTGAAAGTCCTCAACAAACTGAGATCCTTTCACGGAACGGCAGCAATAGTGGCCCACAAGTGGCCCAACAGCGTCTGGATCCCCCTGATAACGGAACTACGCCTGAAGCTGATCCCGTTGCCGGATCCAGTTCTGACTCAACAAGTGCAGAAATCGACTGTCTCAGCTTCATCACAGAAAACCCGGAACCTTCATCTCATGATTTTCTCACCTTAGCAGTCAAGAAAAGGTTTGGGATTTCAAAGGACAGTAATAACTTCTTAGAAGAATACAAGTCAAAGTCAATGAGAAGACAATACGAGTCTTCCTGGAAAAAATGGGTCACCTTTGTTAAGGCAAAGAAACCAAAGGAGATTACTATGGATTTCTGTTTATCCTTCTTCATCCATCTCCATAAAAAAGGGTTAGCAGCCAATACGATTGCTACGTGCAAATCTGCCCTAACCAGACCCGTGCTGTACGCCTTCCAGGTAGATTTCTCTAACGAAATCTTCAACAAGATTCCAAAAGCCTGCGCTAAACTTCGGCCCGCAGCCCCTCCAAAGCCCATTTCATGGTCCTTGGATAAGGTTCTTCACTTAGCATCAACCTTGAACAACGAAGATCGCTCTTTAAAAGACTTGACTCAAAAGGTGATATTCTTATTTGCACTAGCCTCAGGAGCCAGAGTTAGCGAAATAGTGGCCCTCTCGAGGGATGATGGCCACATTCAGTTCACAGACTGCGGAGAACTGAACCTTTTTCCGGACCCAACGTTTCTCGCCAAGAACGAGCTGCCCACTAAGAGGTGGGGTCCCTGGAGAATCTGCCCTCTGAAGGAAGAAGCATCCCTATGCCCAGTGGAATGCCTAAAGGTCTATCTTCGTAGAACTTCAGGCTTTAAGGGAGGTCAGCTTTTCAGGGGAGAAACATCAGGTTCGACATTATCCTTGAAACAACTAAGGGCGAAGATCACCTATTTCATTCGCAGAGCGGATCCAGACAGTACACCCGCAGGTCATGATCCGAGAAAAGTTGCTTCGTCTCTAAATTTCTTTCAAACTATGTCGTTTGAAAGTCTTCACGCTTACACTGGATGGAAGTCATCCAGGGTCTTCTTCAAGCACTACGCGAAACAACTACAGGAGATCAAACATTTTGTGGTGGCAGCAGGTTGTGTACTAAAACCTGCCACTTGATCTCTGCGAAGAACAGTGCACTATTTGGGACTTTTAGTAAAGGGTGTACATGATAGACTCTTATGGTGGATCATGTTGAGTGATGTGTCTAGTGCATGTCACTATAGACTGTTCTAATTACACGGGTGACATTAAGCATAATAGACTGACACGTGCCATGCATATTCGTATGCAAGTGTTCCTTGTAACAACAGAATCCAAAGTGAAATATTCCATATTTCCCATAGAGTGGCTTGTGTTTCCTTTTCAGATGAAAGTTTATAAAATTTTTCTGTTATTACTTATTATGCTTTTACACAGATATTTTCAGCAAAAAATGTGATTGATTGTAAATGTTACAACCATGATTTCTATATTCTATTGTAATAAACAATAGTAGGAATCTTTGCGTCTCATTTCGCCCCAAATATACTAAACCATTCAATAAAGGGTGTCAGAGCGTCTTTTTATCCTCTTAAATTTGGAAAAATATTCGGAACTAATGTTATTACTGTTCCAAGCAAACATTCTTCAGATAATTTGTTATGCTTTTAAGTTCAGTCACTAGTATTGACTGATTGTACTAACTTGTTTACCTCATTGAATTAAGGTTTCCTACACGAATGTAAACCTGTCTATCTGTCTCTTTGAACAAACAGACTCGGGAGGTATCTGTAACCTATACAGATCAATTCCATTTAGAGTACAAACTATGCTTTATGTATATGAGGACACTAATATACAAACTTGTTTGCTAGATTGTTCCTTGAACTCATAATCCTCGGGTTTTTTCCTAGAGTCTTCCCAGACTCTTCCCTGTAGGGGGCAGGAAGCACTGACATAGTCCATGATCAGCTGAATGATGTATAACGGTAACATCAAGTGTCTCTAGGTCCAGACGACCAAGGAAAATTTATCTCGAGATGACTGGCACTATTGAAAATCCACAGATGCATTAATGCTCTGGTAAACTTCCATCAGGAAGACATTCGCTCAAAATCTATTTTTGGGTGAGGTAGCCATGTCGTCCTGATGGACCCACCCTCTTTTTGACAAAGGATAATGAATCCCTCCTTAATATACTGTATCTGTAACACCTAAGCAACGCTACAAAGAAGGACTAGATGGTGCTGCGCAGAGGCGGGCTGGCGCCCAATTACAGTACAATAGGAGTGTTGCCTTAATAACGGCTCTCCAATAATTCTTGCCACTTTCCCCTCTTGAAGCGTAAACGCTATTAGGGGTGTAGATAGCTATGCGACGTGTCAAGAATACATCCTCTGATATTATGCGATATCCCTTTCAAAATATATAAGGGATACTCGCTCCAGGAGTTAAAATTCTGGATACCTTTAGTAAAATTCTCTGGGATATATCACTAGTCAAATACAGTATAACCAAGGAAGCTACTAAGAAGGAACTTCCATCAGGACGACATGGCTACCTCACCCAAAAATAGATTTTTAGCTTCGCTCAAAATCCGTTTCACCTTTTGTGTGTGTGTGTGTGTGAGTTGGGCGGATGGTCTACCCCCCTCTCCCACTTACTACCGGTAGGTATTTATACCTTGCTGAAAAGTCTTTTGGGTAGTTTTCAGCATTTTCCAAAATAATATCCACTGTAAAGAGCTCAAGGTTTGTATAGTTAGAAAATATACAAATTATTTCAAAATTTGTCATTTTTAGCACTTCTTATTTTGTTTTTGATGTATTTATTAATTTTACTTTTACAGCTACAATGCAGGCAGCTAATGTAAAGCATTTATCAGAAGCCTGGTGGAAAGAAGCCTGCAAGAAAGTTAAAAATGGTGTTGTTTTCATTGACAACCCAACAGCTGAGTGTTTGCATTGGAGTGGTGGGCTCTCCAGATTGGTTGATGCTGGAGCAAAGAATGTTAAGGAGTTTTCTTCTTTTGAGGTAAAGTAAGAAAGTTATTGAATTTGGGCAATTTTTATAAAATAATATTCAGTTTGTATTGCTTTAAGTGTGTTTGTTCCCATACTAACAAACCTCCTTCTATTTATATTGGATATTACTTCAGCGAAAGCTGGAAGGCAGCCATTTGATTTTAAGCGTGAGGCGGCAGCCTTACCTAACCACTAATAGTGGGTAGGTAGGGGGTGCTTGGGGGTTACCCAGCCACCCACATCTACTCAGGGTTCAATGAATCACGTCACTTTTTACTTTTGGTCGGTAGAGAGCGGACATCTCCTCTCTCTCCCTTTAAGGCTTAGCCATTTACCACTATTGCTTTACGCTCATTCTTTTCTTTACAGATATGTCTTAGAGTTTTTACGCGACGTCTTATTCCAGAGTAATGTGGCGGTTTCGGATGTTGATGTTTATTCTGCGAGTTATCGTAAGGATTTCACAGTGCTGACATTTCCTCATAGGGTTTTTTTTTTTATCTTCCCCCTCGGAGGGGAGGAATTTTTAATCCTCTCTGTATATTCTTCCTCAGCGCTTCATGAAGTCATCGGATAGCAATGTCGGTGGCTGTAGCTGCAGCCGACGTCTTAGCTGTTGACAAAGTCTACCTCCCGTTTGCCCTTCCTTCGTCTTCTCCCTACAGATAATGTTTCAGCTCGCGTATGCAACTCTGCCAGTTGAGAATTGCGAGATCAAGGATGATTGTCAATCTGTGGTGTGCTCGACAATCATCGGATCGATGGACTTTCCTTCCGTTCAATGATCGCAGGGGCGAGACTCATCACCTCGTCTTCCTAGTTGGCCAGGATGTCGTTCACGTCAATCCAATGATGTGTTCAGAATTTATTCTGTTCAATGATTGTAGGGGTGAGACTCATCATCTCGTCTTCCTGGTCGGTCAGATTGTCTTTTGCGACAATCAGAGGTTAGACACTCATTAAGGCGTCTTTTTTGAAGATCAATAATCGCCACAGAGATCTCTACGATCACGGGATCGTAGGTTATCGTGATCTCAACTTACTTCTTCTTGAAGACAAACTCCTGTTCTTTTTCTCCTTTGGGGTATTACTCCGGCAGGATTCCCGTTAGGGAAATCCCTTCGGGGAAAACTCAGAGTTAAACCTTGGCTTTTTCTCTAGCAACATTTTATGTTAACCTTCATTTGAGATAGAACTCGTTGAAGGGCAACAAAGTGCTGCTCGGAGGTTCGCCTTTAGGTGTAAGATATTCCCTTTGAGAGGAAGAATCTTTACACAACCTTTGCACACGTTTGCGATCAAGCTCAAGATCGTGAGTTATACACTCACGGTCACGAGCTCATGACGATCGTTGCCACGATTACGACGCTAGTCTTTCCTCAACCCTTTAGGACGCTCACGATCACGAGCTGAACACTCTTGATCGCGACGAAACGCACATGATCAGGAGTTACACTCTCTCATGAGCGTCCACGTTTGTGACACTAGTCTCTTCTAAATTTTTGAGGGCGCTTGCCATCACAAGTTTGGCACTCGGTATCACGAACGTGAGTTACACAATCACTATCGAGAGACTCGTGCCTTTGATTGTGACAGCATTCTTTACAACGCTTGAGAACGTTCAAGTGATCGCGAGCGAGCGAGATTTTGCTGACGCTCACGGACGTGAATTACATGATCATGGTCGCGAGCGAGACGCACTTTCTGAGAGGGAGCTGGTCAAGAGAGCACTCTCTCCTAAATGGTATAGATCCTCTCTCCTCACTCTTGAGCATACTCTACTTGGTTAGACCCTGCAGAGTTGATAGAATTATGGTTTGTTCCTTCTGGGAACCTAAGAATACAAACTTCTTGGACGACGGGGATAATACGGTAGTGCAAGGCTTAGTACCCCTCTGTCTTTGGGTACCTGTTTGTGTATCACAAACATGGCTTCCTGGGGTCCCAAAGGTTTTCTCGCTGTCGGCAGAATCAGAGGGATCCACTTCAAAGTGGCCAGGTTTATACTGTACATTGAATCCAGCACACTCACTGGAATTCATTTTCCTTGAATGTACGTGTTTTCTTGTACGCTTCGGTCATACTACAGGAAGGCTTGCGAACAAATTGCCTCAGGACCCAGGTTGCTGCTTCGGTTGTTACCTTCTCCCCTGTTGTCCTGTTTATTACTGGGCAGTTCATGAGCCGAGTTTGCTTTACTAGGAACTACACTAGTTAGACAGTCTCCTAAAGCAAATCAGTTCACGGATGTGATAAGGGAGGCAGATTCTTTGAATCTGTTTTTCTCCCCCTCTAGCCTGAGACACAACCTCTTGAGGTTACCACCAGTCCCTCCCTCTTAGAGAATGAAATTCAGTGCCGTCTAATCGACATCCATAGCAAATTACTTGCTATGATTCGGGTCAGCCCTAGACAGGTGACATAACAGGAATAACGAAGGATATTGGAAATCTGTGTTCTCCTAATCTCTGTTGGCCCTTATGCCCTCGGACCATAGTGGACACACATTCAACCACCATCTTCCATTCCGTGGAAACATCTTTTATCTACACTTCATGAAACTCAGGCTTGTTCATGAAGTCGGACGAGGATTTTCTCCCGTAACCGGAGCTCCTCCTTAGGCTGGAGTGGTTGGGAATGAATACTGTATATTCCTTTCTCATAAGAGAACCCTTCTCACGAGCTCAAAATAATTGGCGCATGTCTTTTCGCCAAGGAAAGAGAGTCCAGACTTAGCAACAAGG
Source organism: Palaemon carinicauda (assembly GCF_036898095.1). Lineage (NCBI taxonomy): Eukaryota > Metazoa > Arthropoda > Malacostraca > Decapoda > Palaemonidae > Palaemon > Palaemon carinicauda. The sequence goes on from NC_090738.1 coordinate 46,442,449, forward strand.
ATATCTTTTATCTTCCATCTTCTTCTAGGAAATGGTAAGCAGTCTTATCTTCTTCCTCATGATTGGAACATCCGATCTCATAGGAAGACGGGGGACACCAGAATATAGCCATGGTTCGTCGGTTAGAAGTCTCTACTTTTAGTCTCGCCTCGTGAGACAAGCTTAACCTTCAAACCTTGTCATGCAAGGGAAGGTTTTGCAATCAACCAGTTAGCATCCTGTATAGGATTGGCTCTCGTCTGTAAGACCTCGGCCAACTGACTGATTTTAAAGTTTCAAACTCCTGCGAGACTTCTCCTTCCGTTTACATCGATCTATAATTCGAGTAATCGAAGGAATGACACGAAGGTCATATCCTATAAGGATATCCATAGACTGTGTCATTACCCTGTAGAGACTTCCAAGGTCTGACAAGACCGCATTAGTCCCCATTGAGTGCGACCTCTGAAGAACTATCCAGGTCCCAGGTCCCTCAGCACTTGGGATCACCCTTCTCTTGGTCCTTTACAAGACCGAGCAAGTAATGGTCCTAGTTAAAAAACTGCCTGACGAGAATCTCCCAGGAGTAGATCTCGTTCTTCTGGATTTGACGCTTCGTATAGAGGCATCAAATAAAAGGAAGGGGGTGGGAGACCATATACAGGACAATATGTCCTTGAGACTATGATCAGAGCACGAATGATACCGTCTCTTGTAGGTAGTAGGTTGACTAGAGCACCAGCCACCCGTTGAGATTCTACCGCTAGATAGTTATGGGGACCTTTGATTGGCCAGACGGTACTACACTGGATCTTTCTCTCTGGTTATGGTTCATTTTCCCTTTGCCTACACATACACAGAATAATCCGGCCTATTCTTTACATACAGTATTCTCTTCTGTCGTCATACACCTGACAACACTGAGATTACCAAACAATTCTTCTTCCTGCAAGGGATTAACTACTGCGATGTAATTGTTCAGTGGCCACTTTCCTCTTGGTAAGGGTAGAAGAGACTCTTTAGGTATGGTAAGCAGCTCTTCTAGGAGAAGGACACTCCAAAATCAAACCATTGTTCTCTAGTCTTGGGTGGTACCATAGCCTCTGAACCATGGTCTTCCACTGTCTTGGGTTAGAGTTCTCTTGCTTGAGGGTGCACTCGGGCACACTTTTCTATCTAATTTCTCTTCCGCTTGTTTCTTCAAATTTTTTATAGTTTATATAAGAAATATTTTTTATTAATGTTGTTACTGTTCTTAAAATATTTTATTTTTCCTTGTTTCCTTTCCTTACTGGGCTATTTCCCCTGTTGGAGCCCCTGGGCTTATAGCATCCTGATTTTCCAATTAGGGTTGTAGCTTAGCAATTAATAATAATAATAATCCCCTAGTAGGCACCTTCTTTCTTCTGGAAAGTGCCCGGGGGAATGAAGCTGGCATGACTGTAACGATACCATTTAGCCAAAAAAAGATAAAAGTCATTGACAATTCTTCTGTATTTATACTTGTTGAATTCATTTTTTTTGTACTTAGAATTGAAATCATCCCATCTTCACCATCGTAGGTAACTGGTATGTTTGTACTTGGCATTCTATTAATGATAAATTTTGCAAATTTAGCTGTTTTTTTAATATTAAAATATGCTATACTGTATATTTTTAATACCTTAATGCCTGGATTCTCATATCAACCTCGAGATCAAAGCCCCAAGGCAGAACCACTCAAAGACAATATTTTCTGACCGGCCGGGAATCGAACCCTGGTCCAGGAAGCTGGTGGACAGTGACTATACCATTTAGCCACGAAGAAAGATAAAAGTAAATGATCATTCTTCTGTATTGATACCTGTCGAATTCCGGTTTCTTTGTCCTTACAATTGAAATCAACCCATCTTCACCATCGTAGGTAATTGGTATGTTTGTACTTGGCATTCGATTAATGATAAATTTTGCACATTTAGCCGTGTTTTTCATATTCAAATATATATTTTAATACTTTAAAATCTGGATTCTCTTATTGACCTCAGGATCAGAGCCCCAAGGCGGAACTGGTTACTCAAAGACAATAGCTTCTGACCGGCCTTGAATCGAACCCTGGTCCAGGAAGCTGGCATGACAGATGATACCATTCAGCCACGAAATAAGATAAAAGTCAATGACGATTTTTCTGTATTTACTGTATACCTGTCGAATTCAGGTTTTTTGTGCTTAGAATTGAAATGAACCTATCTTCACCACCGTAGGT
>NC_090738.1:46449669-46582169 GCF_036898095.1 Palaemon carinicauda
TGTGCTATTACTCCGTTTGATCTGTCTGGTTGGGGATCGTCAGTTGGTAGCCCTGCTGCTCCGTATCACGTGATCCTCCCCCATGCTCCCCCTCTCGCTAGGTGGGCGGCTAGGCTTCTCTCCCCCCCTCCCCTAGGGGACCGTTGCCTTCCCTCCTTGTAGAGGGGGTAGTTCAGTGTTTATGGACTTTGTCCTCCGGGTGTCCCGGCGGGTTCGGCTCTGTCTAGTCTGGTTGGCCACCGGTCAACAGAGTTGGATCCCGGTGCACCCTATTTTATACTCACTTATCACACTGGTTTATGTTATATGAAACCCTCTGGGTTCGGTTGGCGGTTCTTATCTACAGTTCCGCCCCCCTATTAATTTATAACAGTTCCTATGATGATTATATGACAGATCACTACCCCGGAGTTCCTATACGAATTGGTTTTGGATACCTTTATTTCCCGGCCCGGGGCTTAGCCTCGCCCCGGGAAATCAGACACCATGTGTCTTAATTTTTTGTTGTTGCATCCTTTTTTATACTCCCGGCTCGACCGGAATGGATGGCTATACTTTAGTCTTAAGCTAGACTTATGTTTAGGCCGGGTCCTCCGGACCCGCCCCTACTTAAGAATATTACAGTTAAGCCCTAATCTTGTGTTAGGCTTATGTTAGGCCCGGGTCCTCCGGACCCGCCCCTACTTAAGAGAATTACAGTTTCTCATATACTATTCTTTTTATAGATGGTGCATTGTCAGACGACGGCCTGTGCAGCTGTTCTACATCAGCCCTGCGGCCATACCATCTGTCGGTCTCACGCCCTCTGCGGAGTGCAGCTGGAGGATGTCGTGGTATGGCACCTGGATAACTGTGTGGTCTGTTTTGACCTCGTTACCACCCTTGGATCTGACTCGGTGAGTCCCGTTGGCTATGTTGCCTTCTTATTTATCTTACCTTTTTTGGCATACATACACTATTTAGTAAGATATCTATGGTCTTGAAGGACCACTGGGAGCCTCCCCTTTTTAATTCCCACTATTATTTCAGGCATCCCCGGAGCAAAAGTCTGCGGCTCGGGCCACACTGAAAGTGTGGGTTGGTGGTTTTGCCCGGAACGTGAAGTCCAAGCGGCCGTACGTCCTCTCCGAGGACTACTGTTCCTTGATTTACCCCAACGCCAAGTCTTCAGCCGCTGTGGCTAGGCATGTTGTAGCTCCCATCATTGCCCACATTGATGCCACCATAGCGGGGTTTATTGATCCAGAGCAGGATCCGTCGGACGCCCCCGGAGATCTAGAAGACAATGTTGCCTCCATGAACCTTGACGTGGAACCCATGTTATTGGATGATCCAGATACAGGTAGGGTGGTAAGTGAGGCAGGTGTTTCCGGCGCTGAGATTCCTATCCTCAGCCCCTCTCTTTCTTCTTCATCTGATCGCTCTTCCTTTCATGGTTTGTCTGGGGACCGTGATTCGTCCCAACGATCACACCCGGTTCCCCCCAAGGATAAGTCTAGAACCTTACCTAAAGTTCGTAAGCCTCATAAGGCTTCTCATGGTTCTAAACAGAATACAAACCTGTCATCTAAGGCTTCTGGCTCCTCCTCTAAGTCTCGCGACCCGGGAGTTCATTCCGCCACACCTGCTGCTAGCCCGGGCCTTTCCGAATCAGCCATGCTTCGCATCGTGTCGGAGATGCAGGCTAAGTTGGTATCAGAGATGCAGTCTAAGATGGACACGATGTTCTCTAACATCGGTCAGAGACTTGGGGCATTAGAGCAAGGTGCTCCGGAGCGAGTCCAAAGCTCTCTCATCCCGGATGCCTCTAAGCTCCCGCCGTTTGCCAAAAACAACCCTTGGCGTATGGCTCTTCATTCCCCGTTCTCAGACGGAATGTTAACTTTGGAGGGTCTTGGCACTCGTCCCCTAGAGGACTTTGAATTCTTTCCTCCTGGTCTGGCATTTCCATTTCATGGTTATGCCAGGCTTACCGAGGAAGCTTTGGTTCGGTTAGACAAGGTCCCCAAGGAGACAGTCATCTTCCCAAAAGAGCAAGCCCAATCTGTGTGGGCCAGATTCCTGAATGACATCGGCTGCACCAACACTATGTTGACGCCTTATAAGAGCTCCTTCACAATGTTCCTAATGGACAAAAACACCGTGACTCCATGTGTCAATAAGGTAGCAGAGCTTGCCTTCCAATATGCTCTGGAGGAGAAGCCCTTGCCTCCCATCCGAGAGGTGGATCCAATCTCCCTCCTTCTTCCTTCAGGCATTGAGTGTTGGGACAACGTCCATACCACATTTACCTCTGGAAAGCTAGCAGCAGACTGTGCTTCAGTAATGTTTAGTGAGCGGCTTCCCCGTCTCCCGGAATCCCTCATTAAACAGGAGTATGATTCACGCCTACGCGTTGGCCGTACTCTGAACCTGGCCACTTCCACGGAGTCGATAGCCTTGACTTACGATACTGAGAGTATTTTTAAATCTCTCAACAAGGCTACGTTGCAGTCATTATACTATGACCTGTATGACTTCGCTACTGCTAAACGCAGGTGTCGCAAACATGTCCTGGCAGAGGCGACTATTAGGCATGAACCTAATAAGCTGATCCGGTCCTCCTGTTGGGGTTCAAACCTCTTCCCTGAGGACCTTGTAGAGGAAGTCTTGGCGGAGGCCACTAGAGTCAACCAGAGCCTTAAAGCCCGTTGGGGTTTGACTCCTAAACGTAAATCTGACCCTGCAAATTACCAAGCCCGGGGTAGGAAGAAGCTCCGTCTATATACCTCCACCCAGTTCAGGCAACAGCAGAGTGGTTCGTCCATTTTCCGGCTGCCTCTTCCTCCATCTCCTGTTGCCCCGGCACAGCCTTCCACCTCTCAGGCTCCTTCGGACGACTATGTCACCGTTCTGCTTCCTAAGAGCCAGCTTTCTGGTGCCTCTGCCACTTCTCCTGCCTTTAACCAGTCGTATGAGGCTCATAGCTCTTCCCAGAGTTATGGTAGAGGTAGAGGCTACCACCGTGGTTCTAACCAGAACAAAGGCAGGGGAAGAGCCTTTCGCAGAGGAAAGAACTTCCGAGGCGGACGTGGAGGCAACTCCTCAAACCAATACTGAGGTGCAGCAGGTAGGGGGGAGGCTCTATGCCTTCCGCAACAAATGGAGGTTCAGTCCCTGGGCGTTCAGTATCATCTCCAAGGGACTGGGGTGGAGCTGGATTCAAGGACCTCCTCCTCCGAACAAATTTCGTCAACATTCCACTCCGGACCTGGTCGAATTTGTCCAGGATCTTTTACAAAAGAACGCCATACAAGAAACGAAACACCTGAAGTTTCAAGGTCGGCTGTTCAGTGTCCCGAAGAAGGATTCAGACAAGAGAAGAGTGATTCTAGACCTATCCCTTCTCAACTTGTCCATTCAATGCGACAAGTTTCGAATGCTTACCGTCTCGCAGGTGCGGACCTTACTTCCCCGTGGGGCCGTCACCACCTCTATCGATCTTACAGACGCCTATTATCACGTCCCGATAGCGAGACACTTCCGTCCGTACCTAGGCTCCCGCTTAGGGGACAAAAGTTACTCCTTCAAGGTGATGCCTTTTGGGCTCAACATCGCCCCAAGGATCTTCACAAAGTTAGCAGAAGTCGCTGTTCAGGAACTCAGGAATCAAGGGATTCAAGTAGTAGCCTATCTGGACGACTGGCTCATTTGGTCAGACACCTCCCAAAATTGCCTAAAAGCCACTCACAAAGTCATCCATTATCTTCAATCTCTAGGCTTCCAGATCAACTTCAAGAAGTCCCGTCTTCTTCCAAAATCGAAGTTCCAATGGCTCGGCCTGCAATGGGATCTTATATCTCATACTCTGTGTCTTCCCAGACCCAAGAGGTTAGAAATAGCAAGGAACACCAAACGCTTTCTCAAAGACAAAGTAAGTTCCAGACGACTCCAAGAGAGGATTCTGGGGTCCCTTCAGTTTGCCTCAGTGACGGATCTTCTTCTGAAGGCAAAATTGAAAGATATCAATCGTGTCTGGCGTTCGAGGGCGAACCGGAAGCTCCGGGACAGGAAAGTCCGCCTTCCTCCCATTCTACGGGAAAGACTTCTTCCTTGGACAAGAGCAAACAGTCTGTCAAAGTCAGTTCCCCTTCGATTTCCGCCTCCGAAATTAATCATTCACACGGACGCATCCTTATCAGGTTGGGGCGGCTATTCTCAGCTCAAGAAAGTTCAAGGTCTTTGGACTCCCTTGTTCCGCCAATTTCACATCAATGTGCTAGAGGCCATGGCAGTTCTTCTAACCCTGAAACGTCTCGCTCTTCCCAAGAAACAACACCTTCGTCTGGTCCTCGACAGCGAAGTGGTGGTCCGCTGCCTCAACAGAGGCGGGTCAAAGTCAGGGCCTCTGAACCATGTTCTAGTAGCCATATTCTCCCTAGCAGCCTTGAACCGTTGGCATCTTTCAGCTGTCCACCTGGCGGGAGTCCGGAATGTAGTGGCAGACGCCCTGTCCCGGACCTCCCCTCTAGAATCGGAATGGTCACTCGATCTAAAGTCATTTCGGTGGATTCTCTCTCAGGTTCCCGGTCTCCAAGTGGACCTCTTCGCCACGGAATCCAACCACAAATTGAGAGTATATGTGGCTCCCAATCTAGACCCTCAGGCTTACGCCACAGACGCCATGTCACGGAATTGGGACACCTGGGAAAAGATTTATCTCTTTCCCCCGGTGAATCTTTTGCTGAAAGTTCTAGACAAACTGAGATCCTTCAAGGGACAAGTAGCCTTGGTCGCACCCAATTGGCCCAAGAGCAACTGGTATCCTCTCCTGCGAGAGTTGAGACTATACCCTCACCCGATACCCAATCCGGTTCTGTCTCAGATAGTACAAACACGCGTTGTGTACGCTTTCTCAAACATTCAGAGCGCCCTAACTTTATGGACTTTATGAAGTTTGCGGCTATGCATGGTGCCAATATTGATCCTCAAAACACCTTGTTCCTAGAATCGGATAAACGGGATTCCACCATCCGCCAGTATGACTCTGCAGTTAAAAAGTTGGCAAAATTTTTAATAGACTCAGACGTGAACTGTATGAACTTGAACCTTACAGTCACTTTCTTTAGATCTTTATTAGAATCAGGTCTGGCAGCCAATACTATCACCACTATTAAATCGGCTCTGAAAAAGATCTTCCTAGTGGGTTTTAACATAGACTTAACCGACTCTTTGTTAGCTTCAATTCCGAAAGCTTGTGCCAGACTGAAACCGGTTACTTGTCCTACCCCGGTGACCTGGTTCCTTAATGACGTACTCAAATTGGCTTCTGATACCATTAACAGTTCTTGTGATTACATTCCCCTTCTCAGGAAAACACTTTTCCTGGTGAGCTTGGCTTCCGGGGCAAGAATTTCTGAATTGGCAGCCTTGTCGAGAGACCCGGGTCATATTGACTTCCTGCCTTCGGGAGAGGTCCTTCTTTCTCCTAACAAATTCTTTTTGGCTAAGAACGAAGACCCTCAAAACAGATGGTCCTCCTGGAAAATTGTTCCCCTCACGCAAGATCCGTCTCTGTGCCCTGTTACTACTCTTAGGTCTTATTTATCCCGGACCTCCTCTAACTCCTCGGGGCCTCTATTCGTTAGAGAACAAGGCGGTACCATTACTATTAAAGGGATCAGGCAACAAATTTTGTATTTTATTAAACAAGCTAACCCTGACTCTTTTCCTCTTGCACATGATATCAGGGCGGTTGCTACCTCGGTGAACTTCTTTCACCACATGAATTTTACAGACCTTTCCAGGTATACAGGGTGGAAATCACCGTCAGTGTTCAAGAAACACTACCTTAAACATTTGGAAGCCCTAAAATTTTCTACAGTAGCCGCAGGGAGCGTAGTTACTCCCAGGTAACTCACAGGTTAATGCCTTGTCTCTTTATCTCTCCCTCTTACCTGCCTCATTTATACCCTATTGTATTCGTTGGTCTCGCGCCTGAATACTGTTATTATATTTGTAAATTTTTATACTCCTGAGTATCTGTATATATTATCACTCACGGCATTATTATACCTACCTTATTGGATTTATGTTCATATTTAAGATACCCTTATAATTGTTTTTTGGTACTCATCTCTGATAAAAAGCATCCTGTATTTCCCTTACGCTTATATTTTTTCCTTTATTTTGCAAGTTTGGTGACATTTTCTCTTGTATAGATTCACTGGGCGGCACAGGTTCGAGCCCAGAAAAGGGATTTTGACGTAGGAAAAATCTATTTCTGGGCGAAGGACCTGTGCCGCCCAGTGAACCCTCCCAGCTCCTCTCCCTTGGAGTCCCCAAACTTTGGGTGCTAAGGAGTTGGGTTCTGAGCGGATGCATTGTTAGTAGTACCGAGTGAGGTTGAACGGCTCTCCTCTATTGGGGTTTCTGTCGTGGATGAATCTAAATAGTGCGGGACCTCTGGATTATACGCCCAATTTTATACCGACACCAATAGGTGAGCGAGCTAGTTAACCTAGCACTCCTTTACATTTTTTCTCTGGTATATTTAGCAGTAAATTACCTAAGAATAAGTGCTAAATGGAGCTTATTCACTGGGCGGCACAGGTCCTTCGCCAAGAAATAGATTTTTCCTACGTCAAAATCCCTTATATACATATATATATATATATATATATATATATATATATATATATATATATATATATATATATATATATATATATATATATATATATATATATATATATATATATATATATATATATATATACATATATATATATATATATATATATATATATATATATATATATATATATATATTCTTTATGTTTATGTATATATTTTTGTGTATAGAAATATAATAAGTTTTCTTTTCAGTGTTTGTGCTGTGTGGTAGTGTACGACAATGACACCAGTAGTGCCAGGCCACCACGGTTTCTCGTCATGGGGCGCGGCCTCTCCTCCTTGGTCCTTCGGTTATTTCCTTCGGCTTTCCCTTAATTCGTCCGCCGTAGGGAATCATCATCGCTGGACTTTCTTCATTCATCTTTTATCTTCGCTGTTCCTCCTTTTCTACGGGGAACTTGCATTCTCAGCGAAGGGAATGTGGGAATTTAGTTTGACTACGTTCTCTCTCTCTACTCGAGGTCGTTCACCCTTTACTACTACTACGTACTACTAAGGAAACTTCTTTCCCGTTGCGGGCTGAGTTTCTTTTCCGTTTTATTTGCGTCAATTATTTTTTAATGAAATCTAATTGTATTATTAACTTTTCAGCTTCTGGGGAACACTTCCCTTCGGGGGTCAGTGGTTCTTACTATTTGTGAACATTCAAAAATCAGTTACATAATTATAATTGTTATAATTCTGTTTTTTGTTAAAGTTCTCCGCCCTCCCCCTTCTCCCGTGAATGTCAGTGGGGGAGGAGGGCGCATACTTAATTTTTAATTCTTATGTTTTGCTATTCCCTCCGGTTTACTCTTCAGAGTTCCTCCCAGGGGAATTTCTGTTAAATAATTATTTAACTTTATTTTCCCAGTTAACTATGCAGTTTTTTCTTCGTTTAACTGAAGTGTTCCAACGAAGCAGAGCTGTCCTGTTTATGCCTGGGGAGTCTGCTGTCGCTGCTGTCTCTCTAGGACATTGTCATGGGCGTTATCCCTTCTCTTAGAAGTTCTCACGTGACAACTGTCAGCTCTTCAGTTCATCTTAGAACGATAAGGAGGTTCGCCTCCAGGGGTAGGTAATTTCCCTTTCGAGGGAGGTTCCCTTCCCAGGTGTGAGATCTTCCCCCTGCAGAGGGGGAACTTCTCATACCTTAATTTTCCTGGTCCTTAGGCGGTTGCTTTTGGTGCTGAGCTACCGCTCTTGTAACCATGCTCAAGGGGCTGAGCGGTTGCAAGGCTGGTCCATGGAACTTCCTGTGACTATGCTCTTGGGGCTGAGCGGTCTCTTTTGTAGCTATGCTCAAGGGGCTGAGCAGCTGCAGGATCAGTCTTGACCTCTCTCGTTCGCGAGGGAGGCCACTCATAAGGGTTCCTCTTCGGAGGATTGCTCCTTATAGGTCGGCTTGCTGACCCTACGGCCCTTAGGGGCACCATCACCAGTGTCTTCAAGTCTCTTCTACGAAGTGTTCACCTCTCTCGTTCGTGAGAGAGGCCACTCATAGAGACTCCTCTTCGGAGGATTGTTCCTGATTAGACCAGCTTGCTGTTCAGTCACTAACACTTCGGTGTTTAGTGACAGAGAAACTTCGGTTTCTCATTACGCTGACCCTTCGGGGTCTCGTAACTTTAGTTATGTTTGATTCCTTGGGCTCTCGTAACTTTAGTCACTAACACTTCGGTGTTTAGTGACAAGGAAACTTCGGTTTCCCGTTACACTGACCCTTCGGGGTCTCGTAACATTAGTTACGCAGAATCCTTGGGCTCTCGTAACTTTAATCACTCCAACATTTCGGTGTTTAGTGACAGGGAAACTTCGGTTTCTCGTTGCTCTGACCCTTCGGGGTCTCGCAACACAGGCTACGTTAGGCCTTTGGTCTCTCGTGCCCTTAGTCACTCTGATCCTTCGGGGTCTCGTTCTCCTAGACCTGCTGACCTGCCGTCTCTGTTCCTGGCTGCTGACGCGCTGTGGGCGCCCACGCCCCCCGTTATCCAATGGACACCGATCCCTTCGGGGCAAAGGGGCTTTCTTACATTGTGAGTAAGTCCCTTAAGCGCCAGGTATCCCCTGCGCTCTAACGTTCTCCTGCGCGCTCACGCGCAATTGCGCACAAGCGCTCTCCTGCTGGTCCTGCTGTTCCTGAGACTGCTATCCAGAGACACTCTGTTCCAGGCACTGCTTGCCAACGTTCCCTGCGCATTAGCGCACATCGTTGGAGTTCCTGAGATACCGCACAGGCGCTCACCAGTGGTTCAGCCTGCAGTGTCTCCAAGTCTCTTCTACGAAGGGCACCTCTCCCATTCGCGGGAGAGGTCTCTCATAGAGACCACTCCTCGGAATATCAAGCAGTATTTCCAGTGTTGATCGTCGGCTCTGGACTCTGAAGCAGACCTGCATTGGTCCTCTTCAGGGGATGCCCTCCCTTTTAAGGACACATCCCAGTTCCTGATCGTCCTGTCAGCTGACCCTTCAACCTAGCGCACAAGCGCGCGCGCCAGCGCCGACGATCTTCTTATTCACGCAAGCGCTGACGATCTTCTTGGCCGACGATCTTCTTTCGCACACAAGCGCTGACGATCTTCATACGCGCGTAAGCGCCGACGATCGTCCACGCGCGGGTACCGATGGTTTCCCGCGCGCACTCGCCGATCTTGCAGGCGCCGACGATCTTCTTACGCGTGCAAGCGCCGACGATCTTCTTGCGCGCACAAGCACCGACGATCTTCTTGCGCGCACAAGCAATGACGATCTTCTTGCGCGAGCAAGCGCCAATGATCTTCTTGCGCGCACAATCACCGACAATGTTTTAAGCGCTGACAATCTTCTTACGTGCACAAGCGCCGACGATCTTCCACGCGCACGCGCAGATGGTCTTCCGCGCGCTTGCTCGCGCCGACAAACTCGTACGCGCGCGCGTACTAACATTCTGGTCCGCACGGGCTCTTCATTCTGATCCTGCTCGTCAATTTGATTCCTGCGCACCTTATGAAGTCTCGCCCGCACGCACGCGCGTGCGAGCATTTCCACAGTCTCTCGCGCGCAATCCCAGGGTATTTACCATCGCGTGAGTACCAGCGCTCCCCCTAGCGCAATCGCCAATACCCTCCCCCGCGCGAGACTGCCGGACAACGCGCTGTAGGGTCGCCATTGCCACTCCCTCCCCCCCCCCAAGCACAGAACAGTGTGCTTGCTGGAGGGGGGAAGGTTCCAGAAAGGTCCAGGGACACGCCGTCCTTATCTTTTTACAGGCGACTTCCCCTCCAGAGGGAGTGTCTGTCAGCACAACCGTCGGCCGGAAGCCTGGTTTGGGACTCTAATCAGAGCGGTAGCACAGGCTTTCAAGCTGTTCTCTCTGAATGGAGCCACAAATCCTTGGCTGCATCCACTCCCCCGAAGAGGGAAAGAGGAGTTCGGACGAGGTAACTTCTCCGAGGATGTAGCTGTCTCCTCGTAAGTCTTCGAGGCAGGTACTCTCCCCCCTCAGACTTTTCTCCTTCACCTTCGGACAAAGTTTTCCCGCCCTCAGGAGAGTCACAGGAGGTGAGACGTTCCCCAATCACACCATTGAGGGAAACCCCACCTCGCGCGATAAGTTTTCTCGAATAAAGGTAGAGATGAGCCTGCCTCCGTCATTGTTGGAGTCCTGCATCCCTCCCGGGAGGGAGTCAAGGATTCCAAAGAAATACCGGGAGTCCTCTAGCACCAAATCTTCAGGCTCAGACATTCTTCGTTATGGGAACGAACCTGTTTGAGCCTAAGGACGTGAAGCAGGCGGCTGAGAGGTGTAGGAAGTCACCGAGACTCCCTCCTATATAGGGCTTTGACATTCAAGCCCTATAAACCAGTACCTCAGCAGCCATGTCCTACCAAATCAACGGCAGCTAAGACAGTGGGATCTAAGCCCTTTCCGGTCAAGGACAAGAAAGGCAAAAAGTTCCCCAGGGCATGTCCGCCAGTGGCGGGATACCTACAAGGTTGCGCAGACAGGTTGCAGCAACTCAGGGCTGTTTCCTGGACGATTTCTGTAAGCAGTCATGGATATCGCGTCCTGTTCGCAACATCTCTACCTCCCCTGAGAATGAATCCGCTGTCATTCAGCACCCTTGCCATGGGATCAGCAAGGGGGCAAACTCTGTGGGCAGAGGTCCAGATTAAAGAATACTTCGGTCAGCATGGAGACCGCAGACACAGTCAGTCTGGCAGTAAATTGCAAGACTTCTTGTGTTTACTGGATCTGAAGGCCGTGTACTTCCAGATCCCAGTCCATCCATCTTCAAGGAAGTATTTAGGATTCAGCATAGACAACAAGGAGTACCAGTTCAAGGTGCCGTGTTTCGGTCGCTCCACAGCACCGCAGGGTTTCACCGGACTGTTCACCCTAATTTCATCATGGGCACTCAGGATCGGCTTCCGTCTCCTCCGTTGTCTGGATGACTGCCTGATCCTAGCAGACGCGGAGTCATTCCCTCTTTGACACCAAGACAAACTTCTATGACTTTGCCTGGATCTAAGGATCATGGTAAGTCTCGAGAGGTCCACTCTGCTGCCCAATCAATGACCGGTTCACCTAGGCATGATTATAGACAGCAATCTCCATAAAGCCTTTCCATCAGACGACAGGATAGCAAGGCTGAGAAGAGTCGCAAGCCCTTTCTTCAGACGAGAAGAGCTTCCAACCCAATCGTGGTTACGTCTCCTCGGTCACCTTTCACCCTTGGTTCGTCTTGTCCTCAACGGTCGCCTCAGGATGAGGTCTCTCCAGGGGCGACTCTGGTCCGAGTGGAATCAAGGCTGCGATTCCCTGGACATCATGATCCCTATGGGTCCTTCGGAACGGGCGAACCCCCGGTTTGGGTGACAGGCGAGAACCTACGGAAAAGAATGAATCTTCTCGTTCCTTCCCCCGGTTTGGAGGCTTTTCGGACACCTCAAAGAAACGGGGGGTGGGGGGGACCACGTTCTGTACCACAGGGCCTCTGGCCTGTGGTCAGAATCGGAAAAGTGCCTCCATATAAATCTGCTAGAGATGAAGGCCGTTCTTCATGGCCCTTCAACAGTGCCAACAAAGACCTAGCGGATCACTCTGTGGTGTGATGAGCGACAACACCACAGTAGTGGCTTACATCAACAAGCAAGGAGGTACCTTTTCAAAGCAGCTATCCCATCTCTCAGTAGAGATACTGAGATAGACCGAAGTCCACTTGATGCCTCTATCGGCTTGCTTCATTCCAGACAAAGGGAATGTGCTCGCCGACAGTCGGAGCAGAGCATCTCAGATAATGAGTACCGAGTGGTCCTTGGATCATCCAGTGGCCAACAAAGTCTTGACTTTGTGAGGTTACCCGACTGTGAATCGGTTTGCTACAGCTCTGAACTTCAAGCTCCCGCTGTATTACCCCCAGTCCCAGATCCCAAAGCACTCTGGCAAGATGCCTTCCAACAACGGTGGGACAACACCGACGTGTGCGCTTTTCCCCTGTTCTGTCTGATGAGGAGCGTGCTCAACAAGACCAGAATATCGGTCAATCGCTCGATGACCCTTTATAGCTACGCTATGGCATCACGCGGAATGGTTTCCGGACCTTCCGCAACTCCTAACGGAACTTCTGGGAGAACTCCCTCTGCGACACAAGCTACTCAAACAACCACATGCCAACATCTTTCACAAAGCCGTAGCTTCGCTTCGACTTCACGCCTGGAAACTATCCAGCATCTCCTCACTAAGAGAGGATTGTCGCAACAAGTTGCGAACGGGATGTCTGGACACCTGCGCAGGTCATCTGCAGGGGCCTACCAGGCAAAGTGGCGAGTTTTTCTGTGGTTGGAATCATGAAGGGGTATCTCTCCACTCGATACCACTATTTCAGCAAGAGCGGAGTTCTTCGTTTATTTGGGGGAAGAATGCGCCTTTCAGTCTCGGCAATGAAAGGCTATCGCTCAGCCTTAAGTCTAGCCTTCAGGCCCAAAAGAGCGGACTTTTCTTCCTCGCTGGTACTTTCCCTACTCATACGAAGATACGATCTTACCTCCCCTCAGTCGGAAGTGAGACCTCCTCCAGGGAACATGGTTCGAATTCTCAGGCCTCTTAGGAGGCCTCCCTACGATCCATTTCGCCAGGCTTCAAATCGCCACCTAACTTGGAAGGCGGTGTTCCTACTAGGTTTGGCCTCGGCCAAGCGAGTCAGTGAACTTCTTGGTCTCTCGTATGACATCGCCCATGCTAGGGGATGAGGGGAGGTAACGTTCAGATTCGTCTCTGAGTTTGTGGCTAAGACACAGAATCCGGGAGTGCCGGATCCTCGATTCGACTCTTTCTGGATTTCGAGTCTTCGTTCTGTAACAGATGACCCAGACCATCTCCTAGTGTGTCCAGTAAGAAGTCTGAGGTTATATCTCAAAGAACGGCTGCATTCGTCCCCAAGTGCAAGCTTTGTTTGTGAGCACTGGGAGAACAAAGAGGAGGGTCACCAAGAATACCATCTCTGCATGGATTCGTAGGGTGATCCATCTGTCCCTGAATCCTGACCCTCCTCCGTCATGTCGCCTTAGAGCGCATGATGTCAGGGTTGTAGCTACATCCTTGACCTTCAAGAAGAACTTCTCAGTGACGCAGGTTCTACAAGCAGGGGTGTGGAAGCATCAGACGACCTTCACAGCCCACTACCTGCAAGACGTGACACACAGGAGGCTCGATACGTTCTCTATCGGCCCTGTGGTGGCTGCACAATAGCTGGTCTAACCTCAGGCTCCTTAATGGACAGGTAGCAGAGGGTTGAGGGCATTGTTACCCGGTCTTAGTCTGCATGAATGAAAAGATTTGTCTGGCCCTTATTCTTTTCTTCATCCTCTCCTTCATTGAAGAAAGCAGCATCCTGGGTTCTCTGCATAGCTGACCTCAAACCACTGCAGGTAAACCATGCTTCCTTGTGTTCCTAGTATTAAGTTAATACTGTCACGTCCCCATACCCTGACGAGGTGGTATTGGGTAAGTCCTAGCCTAAAGTTTTCCATCTAAAGAGCTTCAGGTCAACTTCCTAGGACGAGTCACACATAATCCTTCACACACAGCTTATGTAGGCCGCAGCCCTTGCGTAGCAAGGTGCGAGCGAGGTGCAGGGACTCTTTATTGTTGAGTACTGACACACTCAGATAATGAGTCCCCGGGTAAAGCCAAAAGCCAGTATGGCTGGGACTTTTCCACCCTTCCTAAGGGTTGAGTCACCCGTATTAAATAGCGTGGTTTGTATTTCAGTTACAGAACAAATGACAAATTCGGAGATAATTTGTATTTTTCCTAACTTTTAATCGAACTTGCCCGCCAGCCCTGTCCCCCGTGAAGTCCTACCTCTAAGCAAAGTGAGCTCATCACACAGGTGTGTGAGGGGTGGCGTAGCAAACTACCCCTCCCTACCCCCCGCTAACTAGCGATGGGGGTAGTAAACCCTCGTTAAAATTCTAAAGGCTCGTCATTTCAGCTACGCGAAAGTAATACAGTAACCCATATTAAATAGCCAAGGTTTGTATAGTTAGGAAAAATACAAATTATCTCCGAATTTGTCATGTTTATACTTGGCATTCAATTAATGATAAATTTTTAAACATTAGACTTACCTGGTAGTTATATATAAAGCTTACGTCTCTGACGTCACGGCAGAAATTTCAAAACTCGCGCCAATCGCCGATTGGATAGCCAGGTGTACCACCTGTGCACCCTAGCGATGTACCTTGAAATCATTCCATGTTTCTTCATATCTTCTCTGCTGCCGCTAGCGGCAACATCGTTGGATTTTTCACTCGCTGTAACCTGTATATTACATTTATCTTGGTGATGTACAATTTACTTTTAGCCTTCACTGGTTGAGTTTTATTTTTACTGAGTGTTAGTGTTTTAACTATGTTAAAAGAGGTAGGATTGGGAGTTTTTCCCCCTACTGTTAAACTAACGAACCTACTTTTTATTTACATAATGGCAGAGACACGTTCCGCCAACTTTATGACGTCACAATAGTGTGACATAATCTACATACTGTAGTACTACATAGTATGCCTTGCAAAATTCTTTTATTTGCTTTTTCTTGTAAAGAATGAAAAGGAATTCTTTTTTACAGTAAGTATTTAACTTTTAATGTAAAAAGATTATATTATTTTTAAGAAAATATTTGTCTTTTTAGTATTCATTCTTTAAATCATCGATCTATTTTCAAAGATTAAATAGAACTAGCGTATTGTTAATTTTACGCTGCGTAGTTCTCATGACAATCGATGCAGTCCCAGCAAGTCTTGGTATCGTTGTTTATTTTCTTTTCGATATTGGGAATTCTAGTACTGTATTAGTCGTATATTCATATATATGTTCCTATTGTAATTAAGGGTTGGTTACATATATTTATATGTTATTCCTATATCTGTTCATTTTAATCATATAACATATAGCTTTCCCGGTAGTTATATGTAACTTCCGGGTAAGTATTTATAACATTTATCTTTACCGGTAGTTATATATAACTACCGGGTGAGTGTGTTCAAACATTTATTTTACAATGAAAATATCAGTTTAATATTTTATAAATAATATTTTGTTACAATTTATATAGCAAGAACTAGAATATTGCATTTACATTCAAGCCCTTGGCAGAAGAGTAAGATCTCTCACAACGGGCAGGGCTACTTATGGTCTTTTGTGTAAGAGTTTAAAAGTGCAAGTTTCAGTACTAAATTAGTGCAGTGAATTTATTCAGCACAGTGGAGGATGCATCTGCTTGGACCCGTCGTTAACCTAGCCTTAGACCTCTTCCAAGCTCCCCAACCTCTGGGAGAAGGAATGTCGATCGGCGAAAGGAAACCAGAGGCGTTAGCTCCCGAGTAGACGTCTCCTCGAGCGTTCCTGTTGACATTCCCAGAATGCTCGCCCTTGCCATGGGAAAGTCAAAGAGCGTTGGACGTTAAGCTACTAACACTGCTGTTAGTCTTGCATTGCATCACATATGCTGATAATAGCAATACTATAAGTCTTAAATATCCGCTGATAATAGCAATACTATAAGCCTTAAATATCCGCTGATAATAGCAATGCTTATGAACCAACATAGACACTGTTTTTGTCCCAGAATGCCAGTCGGCCATGAGAACCCTCTGAATGGAAGTCATTAAACCGAACACGCCGAGGGGCGTAATGAAGATCATTTTGCTAGAACGCTCGGCGCCAAGTCTTTCAGGACGCTCGGCACCACGTCTTTCAGGACGCTGGGCACCACGTCTTTCAGGACGCTCGGCGCCATGTCTTTCAGGACGCTCGGCGCCCTGTCTTACAGGACGCTCGCTCTGTTGGCCACTCGGCGCCACGTCTTACAGGACGCTCGACGCCACGTCTTACAGGACGCTCGACGCCACGTCTTACAGGACGCTTGACGTTGAAGATCTAGCATGAGGCGTGACATTGAACATGAGAACCTCGGACTTTGTGATGACACTAGTCGAATCAAATGTCGAGATCAAGGACGCCTTAGTTCCGATCTCTTTGATTACGGACATTTTTATCGAGCGTCTAGCCTTAGAACAACGCGGCGACAGAGGCGGTGATCTGGGTTCCCTTGACACCAGAAGTCAGGACCTTAAAGAAAGAGATGTATCCTGATAAATACAACGTCACTACTTCTGTTAGATCTTTGTCAGAGGAAGACATTGACGATCATTTTTCTCCTGTTGAAATATTTGAGATTATCAGAAGGAGAAGATCCTAAGTCCTTTCGTCCTTCAGTTGATTAAGAAACTCATGAAAGTTTTCAATGATGAGTTTCCAGATTATTTTGTGCCTGTTGCTCCACGTTCGCCACCCTCTGAATTTACACTTGGGAAGGTGTCGAAGAAGTCTCTTTTCTTTACCAAGAGGGTTCTAGCCAGGTCATCAATGGAGAAGAACCAAGGAAAGGCAGCTTTCTTTTTTCCTCTGAATAGACTGGCCTCTAGATCTTGTATCTGGTACGAGATTATTATTATTATTATTACTAGCCAAGCTACAACCCTAGTTGGAAAAGCAAGATGCTATAAGCCCAAGGGCTCCAATGGGAAAAAATAGCCCAGTGAGGAAAGGAAATAAGGAAATAAATAAATGATGAGAATAATTAACAATAAATCATTCTAAAAACAGTGACAATGAAAAAAACAGATACAGTATGTCATATATGAACTATTAAAAGACTCATGTCAGTCTGGTCAACATAAAACATTTGCTCCAACATTTCCTGGCTTGGGAGGTCCTGAGTATCATCCACCTCATGTCCTATTTGGATTATGCTTTACGAGACGGATCTAATGAGTTGGCAGCACCTTTCTCAAGCAGTGATCCTTTAAAAAGAGCTCAGAGGTGTTCGTTTCTGTCTCTTGGGGTTATTACCTTTCAGAAATAGAATTGCTTTTTACATCTCTGTCTTCCTCTCTGTTTCAGTAGAGTTGATTAGAGAGTTTTCTTCTGCGTTACCCAAAGGCCAACCAAGATTTGGTTTCGGAAACGGTAAGAAAGGTTTTATCATTTTCCTTCTCTAGCCGCAAACCAAAGGAAGAAACTCCTTTTCCGAAGTTTTCTCAGGCCTTTCGAGGGAAGAATCCCAGCAGGGTAGCTCCAGACCCGAGGACAGGGCGAAGCAGAATCTGAATGCTTTCGCCTTCAGGCAGTAGAGCCAGACTACACAACTTCTGTCAATCTTGGGAGAAGAGGGGGCAGACCTTTGGTCAGTACATCTTCTGAAGGAGGATTACAATTTCCTTTTATAGGGAAACCTCCTTTAGTTTTAGCTCCAATAGATCTCTCTTCCAGATCTAGAGAGGAGTCTAAGAGGCAGGCTATGCAATCAAACTTTATCTGAGGTTTGTTTACAAGGAGGAAGTGTTTCAGTTTCGGGCCGTGTGTTTTGGTCTCAGCTCCGCCCCTCTAATGTTCATGAAACTAATGCTAAATGTAGCAGAATACTGCATTCAAGAGACATCAGAGCCTCCCTGTATCTGGGCGATTGGCTTCTCAGAGCTCATTCTTATGATCTACATGAAGGATCTTCAGATAACGTTGAACCTATCAGAAGAATTGGGTCCTCTTGTCAACAAGACGAGTCTCTTCTGACACCATCACAAGATGGTAATTCAGAGTCAAGTTTTTTCGGGCTTTTACGTCTCCCCTTAGAACGGAGCAAGCCATCTTGAAACTGCAATCTTTTCTGAAGATACAGAAGTGTTCTGCAAGGAAGTGGATGAGTATGTTGGGAACCCTCTCCTCGTTGGGACAGGGTGTTTCCCTGGGAAGGCTGAATCTTTCTTTGTGACCATTGATATGTCACTGTTCATCCTAGTTTTCCTGGACCAGGGTTTGTTTCCCGGCCAGTCAGAAGCTAGAAGCTATTGTCCTTGTGTATGATTTATCTTCGTCCTCTCCAATTCAACCTCAATCATTTTGGGACAAGGAGAGGATCTAGAGTCGGTATGCATCCCTTTTCGGATGCCATAAGAAGTTACCTTCAGTGGTGGAACGATCCGGTCAAACTTCCAGAAGGTCACTTCTTTGAACAGAGGAACTCGGACCTTGTGTTGTGTCCCGACGCCTCGGACTCGGAGTGGGAGCAACACTGGACCGTTGGAAGCTTCGGGACTATGGACATGGGATCAGAAGAGCTTCCTCATCATACAAAGGAACTGTTGTCAGTCCAGTTGGCCCTCAAAAAGCTTTGAAGGGTCAGTTTGGAACAAAGTGGTGCAGGTCAATGCCGATAACACCACAGATTTGCCTTTCATTGCCAAGATAGGCGGAACCCACTCGAGGTCCCTTTATGGGACTGCGAGGAGTCTTCTCATCTGGGTAAAGGAGAAGAATGTAATCCTTCTAACAAGGTTCATTCAAGGGGAGAAGAACGTATGGCAGACAGCGTCAGCTGGAGAATGGACACTCCATCGAGAAGTCTGCAAGAATCTGTGGCGACTTTGGTATCGTCCTTGTATAGACCTATTCGCGACTTAGCAGTTAAAGAGACTAGAATCTTACTGCTCTCCAGTGCCAGATCTCGAAGCAGTCCACATAGACGCTTTCCTGTTAGTCTGGTCCAATATGGAAGTGTACGTTTTTCCACTGTTCAATGTTCTTTACAAGGTGATACAAAAGTTAGTGTCACACGAAAGGACCAGGTGACTCTAGTGGCCTTCTTTTGACCCTCAAGAGGATGGTTCACAGAGATACTGGAATGGATGGTGGACTCTCCTAGAAGCCTTCCATTAATAGTAGATTTACTCAGACAACCTCTCTTGGAAAGGTAACTTTCAAGTCTCCAAGCTCTTCTTCTAGCTACCTTCAGTCTATCAAAAACTCACAGGAGCTAGAGATTTTTCGAAGGAGGCAGCTAGGGCTTTTACAAGGTAATAAGGACTTCTACCATCAGGATTTATCAATCCAAGTGGGAGGTTTTAGAGAATGGTGCAGAGTCAACTGTTTTCTCTTCCAGTATCTCTACAGCTCAGATTGCTGACTTCCTGTTATACCTTCGAAGGAAGCTCATTTGTTCATCCTCTTCCATCAAGGGATACAGGATATGTTAGCAACTGTAGTCAGGCACAGTATCTTGGACCTTTCGAATGATAAAGTCCTACAGGAACTTCTCAAATCGTTTGAAACATCGAAACAACCAGGATTCACCAGCTTGGATTCTGGATATAGTCCTGAAGTTCCTTTTGAGTGACAGGCTTGAGCCCTTGCATTCTACTTCATTTAAGGACCTCACGATGAAAACTCTATTTTTTGTTAGTCTTGCCACAGCTAAAAGAGTCTGTGAATTCATGCTTTTAGTTAAAACGTTGGCTTTCAAGATAACGAAACTATTGGCTCATTGCAGTTAGGCTTTCTCGCCAAGAATGACCGCCCTTCTCAACCTAGACCCAAGGCTTTTGAGTTTCCGAATCTTTCGGATGTGGTTGGCGAGGAGTTGGGGAGAGTCCTGTGTCCAGTAAGAGCCCTGAAGTTCTACCTGGGCAGAATGAAAGAGTTGCGAGGCAAGTCGAAAGCTCTTTGATGTTCGATCAAGAAGCCCTTGTTACAGATGTCAAGAATGTCCTTTCAATCTTCATCAGACTCTTATAAGAGAGGCTCATGCGCATTACAGTGAGACTGGCCTCAAGTTTTTAAAGATCAAGACGCATGAAGTTAGTGCTGTAACAACTTCAGTGACCTTCAAGCCAAATAGATTGTGGCAGAGCATTATGGACACAACCTATTTGAAATGTGTCCAGACTCTTTATGAGGACTGCTACACTCTGGGACCATTCGTAACAGCGAGTGCAGTAGTGGGGGTAGGATCCACCACTACGTTCCCATAATCCTATACCTTTTTCTTCTCTTGGAACTTTTTTATTTTTATGGTTGTTTGTGGAGATTGCGACAGTCTCCCACAATCATTGATTTTAGTCAGGTGGTCAATTTGTTTCTTGAGAGTGCCCGGAACAATGGTATTGGAAGAGGTCCTGTCACATAGAGGTTTTTAGAGGTCTTCAGCCCCCTGGGTGGATCTCTGGATCTCATAAGGAAAGCGGACATAATGAAAGAATTAATTGAAGTCTGCTTCCTTATCAGGTACGAACCCTTAAGTTTGTTTATTAATTCTTAAGTAAAAAATTCCAACTATATTGGCTGTCTCTAACCCTCCACCAAAGGTGTTAGTCAGCTATATATATAACTACCAGGTAAGTCTGATGTTTAAAAATGTTATTTTCATTATAAAATAAATTTTTGAACATACTTACCTGGTAGTTATATATAATAAATTCCCACCCTCCTCCCCTCTAGAGACTAGAGGCATGGAAGATATGAGGAAACATGGAATGGTTTCAAGGTAACTCGCTAGGGTGCACAGGTGGTACACCTGGCTATCCAATTGGCGATTGGCGCGAGTTTTGAAATTTCTGCCGTGACGTCAGAGACTTAAGCTATATATATAATTACCAGGTAAGTATGTTCAAAAATTTATTTTATAATGAAAATAACATTTTCCACATCTAGCCATGTTTTTCATATCCAAATAAGCCATATATTTTAATACTTTAATGTCTAGATTCTCTTATCAACCTTGGGGTCAGAGCCCCAAGGCTAAATGTGCAAAATTGATATTTAATCAAATGCCAAGTGCAAACATACCAATTAGCTACAATGGTGAAGCTGGGTTGATTTCAATTCTAAGTATAGAAAAACCTGTATTTGACAGGTATAAATATGGAAGAATTGTCATTGACTTTTACTTTCTTTGTGGCTAAATGGTATTGTCATTATCATGCCAGCTTCCTTGACCAGGGTTCGATTCCCAGCCGGTCAGAAGCTATAGTCTTTGAGAGGTTCCGCCTTGGTTTCTTTTATGGATAAATTGTATTCCTTTTCAGCTGAAGCATAAATTCTCTGAGCAAAAGCTTTAAGCTGAGTACAGGTATTTCATGTCAAACAGTTCCTCCTTTACTTAAACCAAATGACTCTGTCACTCACTGTCCAAAGGAAAAGGCATCTTCATTCGTGTGGTTTGTCCTAGAAAAAAAGCTTGTTGCATATGCAGATGATGCTACACTTTGCATCAATTCCATCTCCTGAATGTAGATCTGGGGTTGCTGAATTCCTTAATAGAGATCTAGCTGAAATTAGTGCATGGGGCAAATTACGGGGCATGAATTTGAATTAAAACAAAACTCAAAGTATGATTGTAAGTAGGTCAAGGATAGTCGCTCCTCAATATCCGGATCCCAGCATTGAAAATGTTTCTTTAACTCAGTATGACTTAAAATTTTAGTAGTAATTCTCAACAGCAAATCAATTTTTGAGAAACACGTTAGTTCAGTGTCTTCTTCCATTGCACAAAAAATTGGCTTATTGAGAAAGTCTTTCAAGATTTTTGGTGATCAATTTATTCTGAAGTGTGTTAATTCTTTCATTCTACCTTGTTTCGAGAATAACTCTCCTGTCTGGTCTTCAACGGCTGATTCTCATTTTAATTTTTTGGTCAGGAACTTACAGTCTATTAAATTTCTTATTCCTGATCTAGATATTAATCTCTGGCACTATCGTTCAATTAGTTTATTATGCATGTTGCATAAGATTTTTCATAATTCTGGTCATCCTTTACATTCAGATCTTTCTGGACAGTTCTATCCTGTTTGTAATACTAGCCATGCAGTTAATTCTAATATTCATGCCTTCTCCATCATGAGGGTCAATACTACACAGCTACACAGTATTCTAGAAGTTGTGTTCCAGCTGTGACCAAGTTGTTGAATGATCTTCCTAATCGGGTAGTTGAATCGATTGAACTTGAAAAGTTCAAACTTACAGAAAATTATTTTTTCTTGAACAGGCAGACATAAGTCTTTTTTATTTATATTTTATATATGAAATATGTTTTGATGTTTCTGTTTTTAAAATATTTTATTGTTATTGTTCATTATTTCTCACATCAGTTATTTATTTCCTTATTCCCTCTCCTCACTGGGTTATTTTCCCTGTTGGAGCCCTTGGGCTTATAACAGCTGATGCTGTTGTTCGCTTCGCATGCTTTATTAGTTAGCCAGAACAACCTTATCAGCATTAGTTATTTAGTCTTCATTGCTAGGAATTAATTGTATTATGCTGTTAGTATTCTTTTTCGGCGAGTGTAGGTAGCTGAATTCGTAGGCTCGATTGCTAGCCTAACTGCTAGGCTCGATAGCGCAGGCGTTATTGTTTACTTTCATGCTTGATATAATAAGTGTTCCTGGTGTTAAATTATGAAATGAAGATGTTAGGCATTTATACATATAAGATTCAGTGAATGCACATGTTTTTCTCCTTCTAGGAAGTATACAAGGGGTTTCGATGATCTTGGTAGTCGACTCCCTTGCCCCTAACCTAACGCTTAGGGCTTTTGTATACTTTCTCACCTCCCCAGTTACCTTATCCAAGGTAAGCTCCTCCCTCTGAGGTAGCCTAGGCTACATCCTAGCCCTCCTTCCTTGAATCGTTTTCAAGTGAGGTTAGGCTAGGATTTTCTTTCTCATGGGGCCACTCGATGCCACTATTCCAGCATTAGCGGAGTTCTCCGTGTATTTGCGGGAAGAAATGCGCCTTTCAGTCTTGGTGGTGAAAGGCTATCGCTCAGCCTTAAGTCTAGCTTTCAGGCTCAAAGGAGTGGACATTTCTTCCTCGCTTGGACTTTCCCTACTCATACGAAGTTATGAACTTACCTGCCCTCAGTCGGAAGTGAGACCTCCTCCATGGAACGTGGTTCGAGTTCTCAGGTCTCTTAAGAGACCTCCCTATGAACCATTACGCCAGGCTTCAGATCGCCACCTAACTTGGAAGGCGGTGTTCCTACTAGCTTTGGCCTCGGCCAAGTGAGTCAGTGAACTTCATGGTCTCTCTTATGACATCGCCCATTCGAGGGGATGGGGGGAGGTAACGTTCAGATTCGTCCCTGAGTTTATTGTTAAGACTCAGAATCCGGGAGTGCCGGACCCTCGGTTCGACTCCTTCCAGATTTCGAGTCTTCGTTCTGTAACAGATGACCCAGACCATCTCCTACTGTGCCCAGTAAGGAGTCTGAGGCTATATCTCAAAAGAACGGCTGCAGTTCGTCCCCAGGTGCAGGCATTGTTTGTGAGCACTGGGAGGACTAAGAGGAGGGTTTCCACGAATACCATCTCCGCATGGATTCGTAGGGTGATCCATCTGTCCTCGAATCCTGACCCTCCTCCGTCACGTCGCCCTAGAGCACATGATGTCAGGGGCGTAGCTACGTCCCTGGCCTTCAAGAAAAACTTTTCAGTGACGCAGGTTCTACAAACAGGGGTGTGGAAGCATCAGACGACCTTCACAACCCACTACCTGCAAGATGTGACCCACAGGAGGCTCGATACGTTCTCCATCGGCCCTGTGGTGGCTGCACAACAGCTGGTTTAAAACCTCAGGCTCCTTAATGGACAAGTAGCAGAAGGTTGAGGGCATTGTTACCCGGTCTTAGTCTGCATGAATGAAAAGGTATGTCTGGCCCTTATTCTTTTCTTCATCCTCCCCTCTCTTGGGGAAAGCAGCATCTTGGGTTCTCTGCACAGCTGACCTTGAACTACTGCAGGTAAACCATGTTTCCTTGTGTTCCTAGTATTAAGCTAATACTGTCACGTCTCCATACCCTGACAAGGTGGGATTGGGAGAGTCCTAGCCTATAGTTTCCATCTAAAGGACTACAAGTCAACTTCCTAGGACGAGTCACACTTCATACCTTCACACACAGCTTACGTAGGCCGCAGCCCTTGCGTAGCAAGGTTCTAGCGAGGTGCAGGGACTTTATTGTTGAGTGCTGACACACTCAGATACTGAGTCCCCGGGCAAAGCCAAAAGCCAGTACTGGCTGGGACTTTCCACCCTTCCTAAGGGGTGAGTCAGCCATATTAAATAGCGTGGTTTGTATTTCAGTTACGGAACAAATGACAAATTCGTAGGTAGTTTGTATTTTTCCTAACTATACAAACCTTAGCTATTTAATCAAACTTGCCCTCCAACCCTATCCCCCGTGAAGTCCTACCTCTAAACAAAGTGAGCTCAAGCACAGGTGTGTGAGAGGGGGGGGGGGTAGCAAGCTACCCTCCCTACCCCCTGCTAACTAGCGGTGGGGTAGTAAACCCCTGTTAAAATTCTAATGGCTCGTCATTTCAGCTACGCCGAAAGTAATTACCCATATTAAATAGCTAAGGTTTGTATAGTTAGGAAAAATACAAATTACCTACGAATTTGTCGTATTTTTTAATACAGTACAGTTACGGGGGTACTTTAATTTCTCTGAAATTATTCTTTGCTTCTTTCAGAGTGGAAATGAAGGAGATATCAAAGCTGTTTTCATGATTAGTAATGCTATTAGAGATGTCACTGCTACCACTCTAAAGGATATCATTGAGGCTTCCAAATTTCAATACTGTGTTGTTATTACATCGGCTAATCCAAGTGTTCATGCGTATGCTCGTTATGGAGGACGAGAAACAGATGAAAATATGTTGATGAGTCAACTTGAGCAGGATGTTCTGAGGTGGATGGGGAACATGGTAAAGTATAATATTGTTTCTGTTGCATTGTAGAAATATTGTTGATATTGTTTTATTTATATTTGCTGTACAGTACAAATATACCCACCATTCAAAGGTCAAGTGTATTATTTATGCACAAAAAATAAAAAGGTGGAAAATTCCAGAAAAATGTTATAAAACTTACTAAAAGTCTCATATGACTCAATAAATTGGAATTTTAGAGTAGAGCAAAGGGCATCAGAGAAGTATTTGGTATGTTTTTCACTTCAAAGGGAATGAAGATTACTTTTTGTTCTTACACCCATACAAACCAGCGTCATTTAAATACGAGTATGTTTTTAGTGCAAGCTAAATCAGCCGTTGAATCTTTAACTAGGTAGATGTGATAGGTAGAGTGGGAAGCCACCCGCCTGCCCGACTTGTCCTTGGGCATAAAGAGTATGGACGTACTCATTGCTATTTTTCTAATTGGATCTGCTCTTCACGTGTGATGAGTGTTTGCTTTATTTTGTTTTGTGAATGCTTTTGCTTAACAGTAAAAGTACATATAAGCATGTGGTAAATTGAAATTTGTTCTTCGAGTATACAGTACAAACATTTTGTCTCCTATGTTGTATACCTTGTGAAGGGCAGGACTTTAAGCAATTTTCCTCCTGAAGGGCAGGACTGTTAGCATTTCCTCTACTGAAGAGATTGTGCTGCCAAATAGATTGCGCTGCTTATCAGGGAGATGATCTTCTCTTAGAGCATTACTTAGTTTGCTTGAAATTTTCTCTTTCTTTTGTGCCTGATAGTGATCTTTTGCTTGCCTGCTAAATATGCCTGACTTGCCCCTGAGTGTGAACCTTGTGGAGTGCCAGCATCTCTCTCTTCCCTTTCTCTTCGTTGGCATTTCCCTTGGGGAAGCTGTTGATGAAGGGGATGGTTGCAAAGGAAGGCCTTTCACTTGGTTCCTTTGTTCTTAGCTACCACTCTTCACCTTCAGGAGCTAGTGACATTACTCTCTATCTAACTGGTACCCTTGGAGTTGGTCAAGTGTATCTGATTACAGAGGCCAGAGGAAGTTTAAGTGTTGCGCTCACCTCTCCTGTTTTCTGCCGTGGCAAGAGAAGATTGGATTGTTCCTTGCCCTTGGTATGGTTCTCCTATTCAGAGTTCACTGCTGGTGGGTACCTTCTGGGTATGTAAGTGTTTTTGAGCCTGGCGGTAGGCTGATAAGAGAATCGGTCAGATTCCTATTAGAGCCTTATGGTGTTCAGATGGATATGGATTGTTATTTTTATCCTCTTAAGAGATTTCTTTACAATTGGTACCTGCAGTCTCAGTAGAAGGTGAAACTGGTTTGAATGGTCCTTCCTGAATTGGATAGGGTAAGGATCCAATCCTTTCCCTTTGGAGTGAGAATCTCATGGGGCCAGTCACCAACATTGTAGGGATCCAGTCCCCATTGTAGGGTAACCTGATTCATCTCTGAAGAAGGCTGGAAAGGGGAAAAAACATGTACACTGCACCTCTTTCAGTTCTTGTTCCTCCCCCTGCTACTAAGAAGTGCAGGAAGACCGATCGCAACGAAGTCTCGTTTGCAAGAAAGAGATGTTGCACTATGGAGGACTGTCCCAGCCGAAGAAGGTAACTCAGTGCAGTGAAACAGGAGCCTATGCTCCTGCTATTGGTGCTCACAAGCATGCACAGTGTTCGGCTGGAATGAAGGGCTTGGCCATTGTAGTGTTTGCTTACTGTGGCCAGATGTAGCACACAGACTGCTTAGTATCCGAATGCCGACTGTACTCCAACGTTCACTACACAAAAAAGAAAAAAACGGTGGAATGCCCAGAGATCTGGGCAAGAAGTAAGCAATCAAGAATGAACTGGGCACTGGGCACCACCCCTTGATTTTATACTGGGCAAGGGGACCCAGCTAGAACTGTAGTTGCTTAAAACCATTTTAAAGTTATATGGTCTTGCTTATACTGGCATGCCCGGAGCAGCATGCTCTCAAGGTAGGATACTTTTTTTATTTAAAGGTAATTGAACATTAGGAGAGGAAAATGAATAATATTATTGCTTAAAACACCCTTTGGGAGGTGGTGTAATGAAGAAACGATTAAAAAAAAAAACAGTTCATTACAAAAATGAAAAAAAAGCTTAAATACATTAATAAGAAAATTTCTATTGCTAAAAAAAAACTAGTTTCCCTTTTCGCTTTGGGAAAAAATAAGCCATTCACATGTTGGACACTTATATGAATATAATACAGTAATATGAAAATGCAGGTCTTCAAAACCAGAAGGAGAGACAGATATCTCCATGCAGAGCCTCTTAGGAATCAATCCTGTAAATATTTAATCTACATATATAAGTAGAAATAAAGACCAACATAACAGTATATATATTTGGGCTAAATTCAAATGTAATTCTTGTGAGCCAACTTTTCTTAAGTGATATTACATCACACCTACTCCAGAGGCTTTCTCAATGCTACAATCAAAAGGGACAACAAAATATCAAATACCTGTACACAATTTAACTTCCCCAATTCCATGCTACATTAAATTTCTTCCTCCTACGTGGGGCATAAACAGCAATGCGAGAGATTCTGTGTCGCTTATCTACTTCTACACATGTTGGCACTTTAGTAATCAAAGACTATATCTCAGTTTATGGGTTCAAAGGTCCTTTCTTAAAATAATTCAATGATTCCATCGATAGAGGCTTTGTTCCCATTCATCTCCCAATTGCCACTGACAAAAAATTTCCTTGAGGAAGAAATTTGCAGTTGTCTAATTTTTAACCAATAAAAGATACTTAAAAATGTCATCTGCAACATGCTTCTACTCTTCTTTTCACTAAAAGGTCCACTTACTGTCTTTGCAGTGTTCTGGGTCAACAAACCCTTGTGTCTTTGTTTTTTCTGTGGACCTCGGGCAAGAGAAATGGCACTAAACGGCCAACACCAAGAAACCTGGCTAGTGTCCCAATTTCCAAGCACAACAAGCTATTTTCTTTGTTCACCTCTACTGGACTAAGTCGTAACACAGTGTTTGGTTTAACTGGCTCCACTCAATCTTATTAGAAATTTTAACTTATGATCCCTGCTGGGTGCAGGGCATTGTCACTCTGTAATAAAAAGAAAAATATTCAAAATAAATTATTGTACAAATACAACCTAAACAGTAAAAATGAAAATATATAATAAATCTAGATATAATTTGTATTTTTTTTCCACACCGTTAGGTCATAATTGAGAGGCAAGGTGAATGCACCTAAAACTTTATTAAACAGTCATGGAGCTTAAATACCAGGAATTGTGAGCTAGAACATCACAAAAATTCAAACAAAATAAGACATGACCTATCAGGCTTACACAGGTTGGTTTATTAACCCTTTTACCCCCAGGCTATTTGGAAATTTCCAACCCTTAACCTCCAGGGGTTATTTTTTTTCAAGCACATTTTGCAGTATATTTTTTTAAAAATTGCTCTAACAGCCTTAATTTTTGATATAGAGAGGTCACGTTGGTCTCATTCTCTTGGAAAATGCCTGAAGTTTCTCAAAAAATTATCAAAAATATGCAAAAAAAAATTTAAATAGCAGTTTTTTGCAAGGACGTCCATGGGGGTAAAGGGATGAGTTTTGTGAAACGTACCAGTACGTCCTTTGGGGGTAAAAGGGTTAACAGCACAGGGAAGAGCGAGTGATAAGATAAAAAAAAAAAAAACTTTTACAATGTATAAGCGTGTATGAAACATGTGCGTTACAGGCTCTGTTCTTCCCCTTTTCCTTATAGCTTTTATGAGCACTGAGATGTTCCATTGCATACACACGATCAGGAACAAGGTTCATCATCACCTAGTGATCGTTATTCATACTACTGTATTCACCTTTTTGCTGCTGGATACAGCAGTCACCCATACTCTCTTTCTGTTTTGTGGGGCATAACTAACAGACTAAGTTCTTCCTCTGATCTAGAATATGATAATTTATGACCGGGTCTATCATCGGTCTCTTTTGGGTTTATCCCCAGGTTTGTTCCCAGCTTTTGAGCAGTTAGCCGAGTTAATCCCCTGGAAGTGATACACTGTATTTTCCTTTTTTTGGTCATTTGATGGTACCAAGGATTAGCTTTAGATATGGAATAGGACTGCGTACTTCCTGTTCCATTGTTTTCTTCCGTCTTTATGTTTTCGAATCTGTTCTTGGATTTGTGGTTCTGTAATTTGGGTAGAAAGGACGATTCTCAGAAAAAAACTTAGGTTCCCACAAGTCTCTTAGGTTTTAACATTTTGCGAGGATTTTAAACTACACACATGGTTTCGAATCTGACCATTAGGCTGTTCGTATCCTATCACTGTGTGTGTTCAAATATGAAATAATCACTTCAGTCTAGCTGATTTAGGAGTTTTGTAATTCCCCTTGAATACGAGCTTAGAATTGGTTGAATCTTAATAGGGCCACCATCCGAATGAGATATCATCAGGGAAGATTTTCCAACCCAATAAGTCAAACACAATCCTTAGCGGACTTAGACCGAATAAATTCCTGAGGAAATGAAGTAACAAAATAATAAATCTTAATGATAAAAGCATATATTAGAGATAACAGTATGATAAATAGAAATTCTAATTTTATCTATTTAACCTATGCTTCTTGAAAATGTTAAAATCTTTAAAACAGACAACCAGAATCTGATAAATAACAGGAAAAGGTTTATGACCAAAATGTAAATTTCTTTGTCTTCTAAAAATAATACATTGAAAAAACTATCTGTTCTTATGTGCATATAAACCTTTCGTCCTTTGAAATGGTGAATATTTCTTCATCGGAGATGGAACGGCCATTGAACTTGTTAATGAAGCAGTTGACAACAGGTGGTGAGCATCGCAAGGAGCCCCACCCCTCCACCGGTTGCTTGAGATCATGGATGTGAAACAAGAAATGTGTAATTGCTGGGGAAAGAGGGATGTTTCAGTCAGTTTTTGGCTAAGCTGGCTGTAGATCCACGTCCCTCTTTGCTGCTTCTTATTTAGCATGATTTTTTTGCAATCATCCCTATCTGGTGAATGTAGGTCTTGGCCTTCTGTGCAGTGGTAGTCATATGCATTTAGTGGGGGAAAAGAGCTGAGCCTTCTTTGAGGTCTATCTGGACAATGCTCAAGGAAACAGCAAGAGGGAGTTTTTTCCTCTTCCATTTTCTCTTTAAATGCATCTGCTACCTCTGCTCCTGGGCATACAACCCTGACTTGGTCCCCAATGAGTATGCATGAGGAGTGAGGAGCCCCCAGAGGTACATCAGCGGGGTTTTCATGTTATGTGGCATGTGGGGTCAGGTATGGTTAATCTGACCATGGATCTAATTGATGATCAGATCAGGGATGCCTTGGCTCAAAGGTAGCTCTGTTACTTTGGAATTTATCGTTTGAGATGGCCACGTCTGTCGTTCCAAGGAGCCACATACAGGGCAGTGCAGAAGTGGAGGACTGCTCTGCAGGGCTCCCTAATCCATTGTACAATTTCTTTCAAGAGCCTCGTCCCTTAGGAGGGAACTTTGGCCAAAGCCTCAGGTTTGGCAATGCCTGTGGGATAAGGTACAAAAGGTCTCTGGGGCCTTTCCTAGATCCCGACCACAACTGCCTGCAACTTCTTCCTGAAAGGAGCTTATGCATGCAGAGCCCCCCTTCCCGCCGGAGAGTTGAGTGATTCTCTCGAGTATTTAATTTTCTCAGCTGAATTAATTTTTTTTTATTCTTGTTTTGTTACAGTTTTTTACACTGCCGCTCTCCTACTACCGTCGATGTCGGCCGGGAAGGGAGTGCGCAGTCCTTAACTTGTATCTGTTTTCTTGGTGGTCACTTTTCCCGTACATGGACAAGGTGCTCCTCCCGAGGGAGTTTTTGGTACATAATTTTTTTTTGTTAGCGTTGACGTACTTCTTCGTTCGACTAGGATAGCCAATGTAGAAGAGCAGTACCGTTCATTCCTATGGAATGTGCTGTCACTGTGCAATTACTTTCCTATTCTCCTGCGCCTGTCGCAGCTTCCAATCAACACGCTAACCTCGAGGAACTAGCTCCGGCTACGTTTTTTCAGGTAACGCTCTATGCAGACTTTCAACTTGAACAAGGCTTGTTGATGGGAAGCAAAGAGCGCTGCCCGGAGTTCTGCCTCGAGGGGTTGAACTACTTTCCCATCTGAGGGAGAGTTATCCTCCCCAGGTGTTGGGTTGTTCTCCTTTCCGAGGGAGAACTTCCCTTCATCTTCTACATCATTGCGCCGATCTCCGATTGCTGTTGCTGTTTCTTTACCAAAGACTATGCTCCCCCCATGTTGAGTTGACTTTTCAGTCATGGTCAGAACAAAGTCCAATGCTAGTCTCTCTTGCGAGTGATCACCTCTCTCGTTCGCGAGAGAGGCCACTCATAGAGACTCCTCGTCGGAGGCCTGCTGCTGCTGAACAGCTTGCTGATCCTCTTGCTCCTTCGGGGGTTCGTCGTCGTGGTCATTGACCCCACCATACTCCTCCGTTTCGCCTTAGAGGTGCGCTTGCATCTTTGGAGAAAAGACGCTTCTTCGGGTCTCCAGCCTCATCACTGCAGCTCTCCTCTTTGGAGGAGCCTTCATGTCCTGATTCTACTGGTTTCTGACCTTCACCTGTTTCTTAGGTCTTGCCTGCTCGTCAATGATCCCTGGTTCATGGCGCACTGTCAAGGTCTCATTCGTGAGCCTCTCCCTGGGGTTGTTTGCTCTGCCAAAGGGCTCATCCTGTTTCCAGATTATTGTTCCGCTGTTCGCCGATCCCCAACCTTGTGTAGTTCTCCAATCGCCAATTGTCAGCCTGCTAATTGCCAGCTTGGCGATCGCCGATTGCTAGCTCGTCTTTCTCCGATCGTTGATCTGAAGTCTCGCCGATCGCTGATCTCCAGCTGAACGATAGGAATCTTCAACTCGCCGATCTCCTGCCGATCCCCGATCGTCAACTAGCCGATTGCCGATCGCTAGCTCATCGATTGCCGGACATTACCTCGGCGATCGCCAATTGCCAGCTCGCCGATCGGCATTTAGCTCGCTGATCGCCAATTGCCAGCTCGCCGATCGGCATTTAGCTCGCTGATCGCCAATTTTTAGCTCGCCAATTGCTGTTTACTAGCTCACCTTTCTCCAATAATCAACCCCCAGTCTCACTGATTGCTGATCTCCAGTAGATAACCAATTGTCAGCTCTTTGCTAGATCAGCGATCATCGATAGTCAGCTTGCCGATCGCCGATTTCTAGCTCGCCAATCCCTGATTGCTGGCTCACCGATCTCAGACCATTAGCTGTTCGATTGCTAGTTCACTGATCTCCTATTGCTAGTTCACCGATCGCCGATCGCTAGCTCGCCGATCGCTAGCTCGCTGATCGTTAGCTCGCCTATCGCCAACTCTCCAATCGTCAAATCAGTCAATCATTGAACCACCCTGCAGTTCTTCAACTTGTCTGATCATCCCCCAGCTCGCCTATTTTGCGGCGTTCGAATCGTCAGCACGCTGATCGCCAGCTCATCGATCGCCATCCTACCTATCTAGCTCAAAGATTGCAAGCTCAACGATCACCGATACTAAGTCAGGCGATTGCTGATCACCAATCCAATTGCCTATTATCTGCTCGTGCTTTCGCCAATCGTTGATCTCCAGCTCGCCGATCACCGATTGCCAATAGGCATCTCGCTGATCACTTATCGCCTGTCACCTCAGACTCTTCTCGGTCTTGTTGTTCACCAACCTTACGGCCCTCGTCAGACCAACTCTCCTCGCCACCTGCTTGCAACAAACTCTGGTTCATGACTCTCCAGCTAGTTCCAACCACCCGGTCGCTCATCCTTCGATGAACTGTTGGCATGCGGCCGTTTGCCATTTGACAATGGTTAGCCACTCACGGACTTATCAAGTGGTTCGTCTTTCACTTTTGGCTCTTCGATGGCCAACTCGCCAATTGCCGTGTCAACCCACCAATTGATGGCAGATCACTGCTCGCCAACTAACCAGGCAGCCTTCGACTGCTTGTCAGTCACCATCCGTTCGCTGTTTGCCAGGGGTAAGACATTCGCCACCCGCTAATGGTTAGCCGTTCGTTGGTTCCCTACAGTTTGCTGCTCATCTTTGGCTCACTGATTGCCAATTTGCCGATTGCCGACATTTCTCTGTTCACCGGCAGTTCACCGCTCAGCAGCCCACCAGCAGCCTTCAACCACTCACCAGTCACCCTCCACCCGTCATTCCCCAGAAAGATTGGAAGGCAAACAACACCCTCCTCAGTGCTCGCCGTTCCCCATCGCGCCGATCCGCTAGATGATTGGCAAGCGATCGGCAGTCTCCATCAGCAGTTCGTCGACAGGTTGCTACTCGTGAGCACTTTCGACTGCATAGCAGCCACGAAAACCACCGCCAGACCATCGTCAACATCCGCTAGAATGGTGCTGTTCTAAGGAATAGCATCACCCCCCATCAGGCGTCCAAGGTAAGGTCAAGTGTTACCTTGCACACTTCTTCATCAGTTCAGACTAAGTTCTCTCTGAGGGAAGAGTCCTTATCCAACTCTTTCCAGCCTTCACTCATTGAGAAAGTCTTGAGAAATTGCAGAGTAGTCTCGAAACCTGGTTAGGATTCCATCCTCTCCTCTACGGGTGACCAACAGAGGCTCTGTAACACCTAGTTCTTTGGTCCTAGAGGCCTTCTTATCTCCAAGTAACGAGTCTAGGGACTCTTAGATTAAAAGTCCTCATCAAGGACTACAAATCCCACAGGAGGAGCCAAGCAGTCCACATCTGGCCTCTTCAGGAACGGCAAAACAGGACTGTAGTAAGGGACAACAAGGTGTCTAAAAAAGCCATTTACTGTCAAAGGCAAGAAAGGCTCCAAGTCCTCCCGTGGAAGGAAAATGCAGCTTGGGACCGACCCCCGGACAATCTCCATGATACGTTCAGGGTATCTCTCTCTCCACTGGTCTAAACTCCAGCGTCAACGAGCTCTTATGCGAAGGGATCCGCAAAGGAGCTGCCCTTCGGGCCCAAGTCCACACCATGTTGGAGAAGGTTAGACAAGCAGTAAGACCACAGATCTTCATGTGTAAGCTGGACCTAAAGGACGCATACTTCCAGACGACAAGAAATACCAGTTCAAGGCGGTCTCTCCACAGCACCCCAGGACTTCATGAGAGTGCTCGCCCTACATCCTGTGCTCATAGAACCAGCATCCCTCACCTACATTTCCTGGAAAACTGGCTGATTTAACCCTTTTACCCCCAAAGGACGTACTCGTACGTTTCACAAAACTCATCCCTTTACCCCCATGGATGTACCGGTACGTCTAGCAAAAAAATGCTATTTTCAATATTAAACTTACCCGATAATCATGTAGCTGTCAACTCCGTTGCCCGACAGAATTCTATGGAGGGATACGCCAGCTATCACAATACTAGAAGGGGGTGTACTTACCAGCGCCACCTGTGGCCAGGTACTCAAGTACTTCTTGTTGACACCTCCTCAATTATTCCTCTGTCGTGCTTCCGGCAAGACGTTCTGGGATACGCTTATGATCTTCGAGTTTGTTCACGGCTAATTGGTGAAGTATTCTCTCAGATTTCGGCTGTCGCATTACTGGAAACCTTCTTATATTAGCTAGATAGCTTTTATATAGTCCTGATTAACGGTTAACGATCTTTTGCTTGATTTTGAAAACCCCTTTGGCTAACTCTTTGGATTCAAGATGTCTGACATTTCGCAAGCCCCCTCCCATAGACGATGTAGGTCTTGCAATAGGCGTATTCCGAAGGCCTCGGTAGATCCTCACACCGCTTGTTCTGACTGTAGGGACAGGCCCTGTCAGTTAGA
This sequence comes from Palaemon carinicauda, assembly GCF_036898095.1. Classification (NCBI taxonomy): domain Eukaryota; kingdom Metazoa; phylum Arthropoda; class Malacostraca; order Decapoda; family Palaemonidae; genus Palaemon; species Palaemon carinicauda. The sequence goes on from NC_090738.1 coordinate 46,484,246, forward strand.
AAATCGATGTGAGGAATGCGCCGGACTTTCGGAACTGGAATTTGTCCGTCTTTTAAAATATTCATCTAAGTTAGAGAGAGGTAGAGTTAGGAGGAGTTCTTCTCACTCTTCACTTTTTTCCTCACCTCATGATCCCCTACCTTTTCCTACCCCTGTAGTGGCTACCCCCGAACCTACTGTTTGCCCTCCGCCTGATATGTCTGTTGTTTTGCGTGCTATTCAGGCCTTAGGCGATAAAGTAGAGTCAGTGGTAAGTGACCATAAGTCTCTGATGGCCGAAGTCAAGGAACTTAAGGTCAAGAGTGCAGTGGGTGGAATTAGTGCCAGTGCTGTGACGAGTGCTAGTGTCAGTGCAGTGCCAAGTGCTAGTGTCAGTGCCAGTGTGGTGCGTGAGGATACTTCTGTGCGAGCCAGTCGTCCTCCCAGTCCGGGACCTCTTGCAAGCTCCCAAGCCTAGGGGAGAAGCAATGTCGAAGGGCATAAGGGTTCGGCAGGCCTTGTTAGGCGCACAGAAGTATCCTCGGTGGTTGCGGGCGTGTCTTCCAAAGACCGTCACTCCCACCTGCAGACGATTGAGCCCGTCTTTTTCTCGTCCGCTGATCATCTGTCAGGGAAGAAACGTTGGTCTCAGGTCTCGAGACCACTTAAACGCAGAGTCCAGTCCGCTAGTGCTCAGCCAGGTTGCAGTCATTGGCTCAGCTCTGACTCGCCGCAGTCATCTGTCAACTGCACTCCGCCCAAGAGGAGTAAGGTTCTGCCACAACAGAGCTCGACTGTTAAGGCTTTACCTCAGCCTACTGTAGTTTCTGCCGACCCTAAGTGGACTCTACTACAGTCCATGCAAGCACAGCTTTCGGACTTGATGCGTGAGTGTCGGGCTGAGAGTGTTGCGCCTCTGCCTCCGCCTACACTCCCTCCGCCTGCGCTCGCTCCGCCTGCGCTCGCCCCGCCTGCGCTTGCTCCGCCTGATCGCAGCTCCACCTGCCAGGCGTACGATGTTGAGCCACGGTCTGAGTTTGCTGTTCCCAGTGGTGTTCAGCCTCCGCCTTCTTTAAGGCAACCTTTGCTATGAGATCAGGAGGATTATACCTCTCTTCCTCCGCCTCCCCTTGCTGCTCCACCAGTGGTGCAACACTCGGTTGAGGTACAACAACCTCTCCCGTCCATGAGTCAGTCTCCTCAGCTCTCGCTGCAGCGAGCTCAACCATCCACAAGGCAAGCTCCACTACACCTTGGCCTTGCGCCTCAGGAGCCTCAGCTTGCGAGACATTTACCTTGTTCTGCGCAGCCTCAACCTCATCATGCTCCGCTCACACCACAGGAACAGGAACTTGCTACTCCGCTTCCACCAACCGCTCAGCTAGCGCAACCCTTGGGTTCAACCACTCATGCTAGGAGTCAGCCTCCTCCACCCATGCGCCTTCCTTCTGCTTCGTCTTTTATTCAGCCTTTGCAGTCTGAGCCTCAGGTTCTCCCTCAACAGTTACTTGAAGAGGAAACCACTAATGTTGTTCCTACTCGTTCTGACTCTGCTGTTCAGCATTCTTGTCCGATATCTTCGCTGCACTCTGGTGATGAGGCGTCTGATGATGAGGAGGCACACCTGGATCCCTCGTCAGACGTGGATGAATCCAAGCCTTCTCCACAGTCTATTGACTTTCGTAAGGTCTTGGCTCTGCTTAGGGAGGTTTACCCAGACCACTTTGTCTCTGCTATTCCCCGCTCTCCGCCATCTGAGTTTTCGCTGGGCATACAACAAGCTAAGTCCTCCTATACTAAGCTAGTCCTAGCAAGGTCCTCTAAGAGAGCATTAAGGATCTTAGGGGAGTGGCTGCAGACTAAGCAACACCTTGGCAAAACTTCTTTCATGTTCCCGCCGACTAAGCTCACTTCGAAAGCGAGCGTTTGGTATGCCACAGGAGAAGCACCAGGCTTGGGAGTACCTGCCTCTGCCCAGGCTGACTTCTCAAGTCTGGTAGACTCGCCTCGGAGAACTGCAATGAGGCGCTCTAAGGTTTGCTGGACCTTCTCAGACCTTGATCACTTACTGAAAGGACTGTTTAGAGCATTTGAGATGTTCAACTTTCTTGACTGGTGCCTGGGGGCCCTCAGCAAGAAGACCTCTCCTGCGGACAAGGATTCTGCCATGCTATTAATGTCCTGCATGGATAAGGCCATTAGGGATGGATCTGGTGAGCTTGCGTCGATGTTTGTATCAGGGGTTTTGAAGAAAAGGGAACAGCTGTGTACCTTCCTTTCCTCCAGCATTACACCTTGCCAAAGGTCACAACTCCTTTTTGCTCCGCTCTCGAAGTTCCTCTTCCCCGAAGAGCTGGTTAAGGACTTGTCTGCTGCCCTGATACAAAAGGATACACACGATCTTGTAGCCTCATCGGCTCGTAAGTCTAAGGTTGCCACCTCAGTCCCCAAGACTTATCGCTCCCCAGTGGCTGATACCCCTGCTACGAGGTTCATACCGCCCTTTCGTGGTAGAGCCCCCAGCCGAGGAAGCTCCCGTCCAGACTCTTACAGGAGCAAGTCCAGGAAAGGCTCCAGGACATCTAAAGGAAAAAACTGACTCTCCGCATCTCCAGACAGCAGTAGGAGCCAGACTCAAGATCTTCTGGCGAGCCTGGGAGAAGAGAGGTGCAGACGCCCAGTCTGTCAGTTGGCTGAGGAACGGTTACAGGATTCCATTCTGCCTCAAACCACCTCTGACCACATCGCCCATCAATCTCTCTCCCAACTACAAAGAAGAGGACAAGAGGCTAGCATTGCACCAGGAGGTGTCGCTACTTGTGCAGAAGAAGGCAGTGGTTATAGTCCGGGACCATCAATCCCCGGGCTTCTACAACCGTCTCTTTCTTGTGGCCAAGAAGACAGGAGGTTGGAGACCGGTGCTGGACGTCAGCGCGCTCAACGCGTATGTCACCAAGCAGACGTTCACGATGGAGACGACGAAGTCGGTCTTAGCAGCGGTCAGGCAGGAGGACTGGATGGTTTCGTTGGACTTGAAAGATGCCTACTTTCACGTTCCTATTCATCCAGACTCCCAACCTTTCCTGAGATTCGTTTTTGGAAAGGTTGTCTACCAATTCCAAGCCCTGTGTTTTGGCCTAAGCACAGCTCCTATGGTCTTTACTCATCTGATGAGGAATATAGCAAAATTCCTACACTTATCGGACATCAGAGCCTCCCTCTACTTAGACGACTGGCTGTTGAGAGCCTCCACGAGTCGTCGCTGTCTGGAGAATCTCAATTGGACTTTAGACTTAATCAGAGAACTGGGTCTATTAGTCAACATAGAAAAGTCTCAACTCATTCCCTCCCAATCCATTGTGTACCTGGGAATGGAGATTCGGAGTCAGGATTTTCGGGCTTTTCCATCGGCCCCCAGGATCAGCCAAGCCCTAGAGTGCATCATGAGCATGCTGAAGAGGAGCAGTTGCTCGGTGAGACAGTGGATGAGTCTCACAGGGACCCTTTCATCACTGGCCCTGTTCGTCGAGCTAGGGAGACTCCACCTCCGCCCTCTTCAATTCCATCTTGCAGCTCATTGGGACAAGGGTTCGACTCTCGAAGCAGTCTCTATCCCAATCACCCAAGAGATGAAGACCACTCTCCTGTGGTGGAAGCACAACCTCCTTCTCAGGGAGGGTCTATCGTTGGCTATTCAGACCCCCAATCTTCATCTCTTCTCAGATGCATCGGACTCGGGCTGGGGTGCGACCTTGAACGGACGGGAATGCTCGGGAACGTGGAACGAAGAACAAGGATTACTCCACATCAACTGCAAGGAGCTACTAGCAGTTCATTTAGCCCTGTTGAACTTCAAGTCCCTCCTGCTAGGCAAAGTGGTGGAGGTGAACTCAGACAATACCACAGCCTTGGCTTACATCTCCAAGCAAGGAGGGACACATTCGAGGAGCCTATACGAGATCGCAAGGGACCTCCTCATTTGGTCAAGAGGTCTAAACCTCACTCTGGTCACGAGGTTCATTCAGGGCGATATGAACGTCTCAGCAGATCGCCTAAGCAGAAGGAATCAGGTCATTCCCACGGAATGGACCCTCCACAAGAGTGTGTGCAACAGACTTTGGACCTTGTGGGGTCAACCTACCATAGATCTGTTTGCCACCTCCATAACCAAGAGACTTCCGCTGTACTGTTCCCCTGTTCCAGACCCTGCAGCAGTTCATGTGGATGCTTTTCTACTGAACTGGTCCCATCTCGACCTGTACGCATTCCCACCGTTCAAGATAATAAACAAAGTTCTGCAGAAATTCATCTCGCACGAAGGGACACGGCTGACGCTGGTTGCTCCCCTTTGGCCTGCAAGAGAATGGTTCACAGAGGTACTTCAATGGCTAGTCGACATCCCCAGGACTCTACCTCTAAGAGTGGACCTTCTACGTCAACCTCACGTAGACAGGTTGCACCCAAACCTCCACGCTCTTCGGCTGACTGCCTTCAGACTGTCGAAAGATTCGCTAGAGCTAGAGGCTTTTCGAAGGAGGCAGCCAGTGCGATTGCCAGAGCGAGAAGAGTTTCCACTCGTAGAGTCTACCAGTCTAAGTGGGAGGTCTTCCGAAGCTGGTGTAGAGCCAATTCAATATCCTCTACCAATACCTCTGTGACCCAAATAGCTGACTTCCTTCTACATCTTAGGAATGAGAGATCCCTTTCAGCCCCTACGATTAAAGGGTATAGGAGCATGTTGGCTTCAGTTCTCCGCCACAGAGGTTTGGACCTTTCTTCCAACAAGGACCTTCAAGACATTCTTAAGTCTTTTGAGACGTCTAAAGAGCGTCGTCTATCCACTCCAGGCTGGAACCTAGACGTTGTCTTAAGGTTCCTTATGTCACCTAGGTTCGAACCTCTCCAGTCAGCTTCCTTCAAGGACCTTACCCTCAAGACTCTTTTTCTCGTCTGCCTTGCAACAGCTAAGAGAGTCAGTGAGGTTCATGCCTTCAGCAAGAACATTGGTTTCACGTCCGAATCTGCAACATGTTCTTTTCAGCTCGGATTCCTAGCAAAGAACGAACTTCCTTCACGTCCTTGGCCTAGATCGTTTGAAATACCTAGCCTCTCCAACATGGTAGGTAACGAACTAGAGAGAGTTCTTTGCCCTGTCAGAGCTCTCAAATTTTATCTTAAGAGGTCTAAACCTCTTCGAGGACAGTCAGAAGCCTTATGGTGTGCCATCAAGAAACCTTCGAGGCCCATGTCCAAGAATGGGGTTTCGTATTATATAAGGCTTCTGATTAGAGAAGCCCACTCTCACTTAAAGGAGGAAGACCTTGCATTGCTGAAGGTAAGGACCCACGAAGTAAGAGCCGTAGCTACTTCGATGGCCTTTAATAAAAACCGTTCTCTGCAGAGCATAATGGATGCAACCTATTGGAGGAGCAAGTCAGTGTTTGCATCATTTTATCTTAAAGATGTCCAGTCTCTTTACGAGAACTGCTACACCCTGGGACCATTCGTAGCAGCGAGTGCAGTAGTAGGTGAGGGCTCAGCCACTACATTCCCTTAATCCCATAACCTTTTTTAACCTTTCTCTTGAATGCTTTTATTGTTGTTTTTATGGTTGTTACGGTAGGCTAAGAAGCCTTCCGCATCCTTTTGATTTGGCGGGTGGTCTATTCATTCTTGAGAAGCGCCTGGGTTAGAGGTTTTGTAGAGGTCCTTTAGTAGGGGTTGCAACCCCATATACTTTGGCACCTTTGGGTTGATTCAGCCTCCAAGAGGAACGCTGCGCTCAGTAAGGAAGACGAACTTAAAAAAGAGGCAGAGTAACGGTTCAATTCGACTTCCTTACCAGGTACTTATTATTTCATTGTTATTTGAGATAACTGTTATATGAAATATGGGATACTTAGCTATCCTTTAATCTTGTACACTGGTTTTCACCCACCCCCCTGGGTGTGAATCAGCTACATGATTATCGGGTAAGTTTAATATTGAAAAATGTTATTTTTATTAGTAAAATAAATTTTTGAATATACTTACCCGATAATCATGATTTAATCGACCCTCCCTTCCTCCCCATAGAGAACCAGTGGACCGAGGAATAATTGAGGAGGTGTCAACAAGAAGTACTTGAGTACCTGGCCACAGGTGGCGCTGGTAAGTACACCCCCTTCTAGTATTGTGATAGCTGGCGTATCCCTCCATAGAATTCTGTCGGGCAACGGAGTTGACAGCTACATGATTATCGGGTAAGTATATTCAAAAATTTATTTTACTAATAAAAATAACATTTTACATTTTTTTTTTCATATTTTTGATAATTTTTTGAGAAAATTCAGGCATTTTCCAAGAGAATGAGACCAACCTGACCTCTCTATGATACAAATTAAGGCTGTTAGAGCAATTTAAAAAAAATATACTGCAAAATGTGCTTGAAAAAAAATAACCCCTTGGGGTTAAGGGTTGGAAAGTTCCAAATATCCTGGGGGTAAAAGGGTTATGGAGACTCGATGGCATCCCTTCGTCACCACAGAGACAAACCTCGGAGGCTTTGCCAAGATCTAGGGATCATGGTAAACCTCGAGAAGTTATCCCTTCCTCCCACTCAAAGACTGTAATACCTTGAAAAGATAATAGACACCAACCTCCACAAAGCCTTCTCATCAGACGACAGGGTAGTGAGGCTGAGGAAGGTTGCGAGACCTTTTCTTAGATGAGAAGAGCTCCCAGGCCAGAGGTAACTAATTCTTCTTGGATACCCATCATCTCTGGCTCGTCTAGTTCTCAACTTCTGCCTCAGGATACGATCCATCATAATGGCAGCTAAAGTCCAACTGGAACCAGGCCTTCGATCCCCTAGACATTCTGATCAGCATGGGAGCAGAGGAACGGACAGACCTCGAGTGGTGGGTGGCAGATGAGAATCTGCTGAAGGATATCAGTCTTCTCGTCCTTCCCCTGGACTGGCTGTTTTTGGATGCATCCAAAGAATGGTGGGGACCCCACGTGCTGCTTCACACGATCTCAAGCCTTTGATCAGAGTTTGAAAAGTACCTTCCCATAAATCTCTTAGAGAGGAAGGTCATCTACCTGGTCCTTCAAAAGTTCCATCAGTTTCTAGCGTGTCACTCAGTAGTGGTAATGAGCGACAACACCACAGTAGTGGCTTACATCAACAAGCAAGGAGGTACTTTTTCGCAGCCCCTATCCCATTTGGCAGTAGAGTAGAGATACTGAGATGGGCAGAAGTTCACTCAATCTCACTATCAACTAACTTCATTCTCTGGAAAGTGGGTATTGAAAGGTCTTTGGATCATTTAGTAGCCAACAAAGTACTGACTTTGTGGAGTTCTTCAACTGTGGATCTGTTCGCAACGTCCCTAAACTTCAGGCTCCCATTATACTGTACTCCTCCCCAGTCCCGTACCACAAGGTTTTGTGGTAAGATGCATTCCAGCAACGGACAACATCGATGTTTACGCCTTTCCCCCGTTCTGTTTGATGAGAAGAGTACTCAACAAGGCCAGAACATCGGTCAACCTCTTAATGACCCTCATAGATTTGCTTTAGCATCACACAGAATAGTTTCCGGACCTTCCGCAGCTCCAGTCGGAACTTCCAAGAGAACTTCCTCCACGACACAATCTACTCAGACAGCCACATGCCAACATTTTCCACGAAAGAGTAGCTTCGCTACGTCTTCACACTTGGAGACTATCCAGCATCTCCTCACTCAGAGAGGATTTTTGCCACAAGTTGCGAAGAGAATGTCTGGATATCTGCGAAGGATGTCAGCATCAGTCTACCTGGCAAAGTAAAACGTCTTCTGTGGTTGGTGTCATGGAAAGGGTATCCCTCCACCCGATATCACTATTCCAGCAATAGCGGAGTGCCTCGTGTATTTGTTGAAGGAAATGCACCTTTCAGTTTTGGCAATAAAACACTATTTCTCAGTCAAAGAACTTCAAATTATTCATTCATTCAATGAACCTTGCCTTTAAACTGAAAGGAGTAGACATTTCCTCATCGCTAGAACTTCCCTCCTCATACGGAGTTACGAACTTACCTGTCCTCAGTCTGAAGTGAAAACTCCTCCTTGGAACGAGGTTTGGGTTCTTTGATCTCTAAAATGACCTCCCTACGAACCATTACGCCAGGCAACAGATCGCCACCTTGCATGGAAGACAGTGTTCCTTCTCACCTTAGCTTCAGCTAAACGAGTCAACAAACTTCACGGTCTCTCTTATGACATCACCCATTCAAGGGAATGGGGAAAGGTAAGCTTTGGCTGTGTCCTTGAGTTTATTGCTGAGACTCAGGATCCTAGGTTCGATTCCTTCCAGATAACGAGTCTCCACTCTGTAACCATAGATCCAGATCCTCTGTTACTATGCCCAGTGAAGAGTTTTAGGCTCTACCTCAAGAGAACAGCAGCAGCTTGACCCCGTTTGCCTTCGCTTCTCGCTAGCACTGGGAGAAGTAAGAAGAGCATCACGAAAAACACCATCTCAGCTTTGATTCGCAGGGTCTTTAGACAATGCACTGAATCCAGATCATCTTTCAATACGTCGACCCAGAGTGACGCAGGATCTGCAAGTGGGCGTGTGGAAACGTCAAACATCATTCACCGTTCATTACCTGCAAGACGTGACCCACAGGAATCTCGATACGTTCTCTAGCGGTCCTATGGTGGCTGCGCAATAGCTGGTTTAGTACTTAAAGTTCCTTATTTGACAAGTAACAGAAGGTTGAGGGCATTGGTTGCTCAGTTTTAATCTGAGTGAATGAAAAGGAATGACTGGCTCTTTCCCTTCTTCACCCTCCCTCTCCTGGGGAAATCAGCATACTGGGTCCTATGTGCAAGCTGGCCTCAACCACTGCAGGTAAACCATTGCTCCCTTGTGTAACCTAGTATTGTATCAACAGTGTTACATCCCCATACCCTGGCGAGGTGGTATTGGGAATGTCTTGGTCAACTTGGTTAATTCCTACAGGCTCGAAATAACTTATACCTTGACAGTCACATTGCTAGTAAGTCAACACAGCTTGTGTAGGCTACAGACCTTGCATAGCAAGGTTTAGCGAGGTGTTAAGGTTTCCTTATTTGTGTACTAACATACATAATAAAGAAGACCCGGGTAAAGTAAAAAGCCAGATTGGCAGGGACATCCCCCCTCCTAATGGGTGAGCCATCCCTTTAAATAGCTTAGGTTTGTATTCCAGTTATGGAACAAATGATAAATTTGGAAATAATTTGTATTTTTCCTAATGATATAAACCTTTAGCTATGTATAAAAACTTACCCATCAACCATATCCCCCTTGAAATCCTTCCTCCAAGCAAAATGAAGTACAGTCACAGGTGTGTGAGTGAGGGCAGTAGCTAACTACCCCCATAACCCCCCCACTAACTAGTGGGATGGGTAGTTAACCTTCACTAAAATTTAATGGCTTGTCCTTTCCACTTCGCCAAAAGTAATACCCCTATATACTGTACAGTGGAACCTCTACATACGATTGTCCCAACATACGAATATTCCAACGTACGAAGTAAAATTCGACCAAATTTCTGTCTCAACATACGAAGTGTTGCTCCAACATACGGCGTAAACAATATGCTTACCCGTGAAATTTTCTCGAAAGCGTGCAGCGTAGTTTGCTGTTGACACCACTAGCCGGCAGCATATCGGAGGGACGCCAATCGAGCGTCACCTTGATCAGTCCTCTCATCGCGTGCGCATCGTGTGGTTGTCCTCTATTCGCTCAGTTTTCACAGTTTTTATCTTGCCTTTTCACGTGTTGTTTTCTGTGTTCCGTAATCATGGGTCCTAAAAAGCTTAGTTTCGGTTCAGGAAGTAGTAGCAGTGGTGAGAAAAAGAGGAAGTCCATGCTTTCATTAGAATTAAAGCAGGAAATCATAGAAAAGCATGAGCGAGGTGTACGTGTTAGCGATCTGGCTAAACAATATGGCCGGAATATGTCGACGATCTCGACGATCATAAAACAGAAGGCAGCCATTAAATCAGTGAAACCTTCGAAGGGGATCACGATTATTTCTAAACGTCGTAGCCCTACCCTTGAAGAGATGGAATGACTTTTGTTAATATGGATCAAAGACAAGGAGATTGTTGGCGATACGATCACGGAAACGATCATTTGTGAGAAGGCCAGCGCTATCTACAGTGACTTGAAGGCGGCGCTCTCGGGGTGACGCGGGGGAGAGTTCAGCCGATCCTACGACAGAGGAATTCAAGGCGTCTCGAGGTTGGTTCGAGAAATTTAGGAAACGGACCGGGATTCATTCAGTTGTTCGTCATGGAGAAGCTTCGAGTTCGGACACTTAGGCTGCTAAAGACTTTGTTAAAAAGTTCGAAAGCATTGTGGCGGAGGAAGGTTACGTAGAGCAGCAGGTTTTCAACTGTGATGAAACCGGTCTGTTTTGGAAAAAGATGCCTAGTCGAACGTATATTACCGCTGAAGAGAAGAAAATGCCTCTACATAAGCCAATGAAGGATCAGTTGACTCTTGCTCTTTGTGCCAACGCCAGCGGGGACTGCAAAATTAAGCCCCTGTTAGTTTACCATTCCGAAAACCCTAGGGCATTTAAAGCACATAGAATTAATAAAGACCTGCTACATGTTCTATGGCATTCTAATTCTAAGGCTTGGGTTACTAGGCATATCTTTGTGGAATAGGTAAACGTAGTTTTCGGCCCTGCTGTCAAGAAGTATCTTCAGGAAAGGAATTTGCCTTTGAAGTGCTTGGTTTGTTTGGACAATGCACCCGCTCACCCCCCCGGACTCGTAGATGATATCATCGACGAATACAAATTCATCAAGGTGTTGTATCTTCCACCGAATACCACCCCTATCCTCCAGCCCATGGACCAGCAAGTCATCTCTAATTTTAAGAAGCTGTACACCAAGCACAATTAAGCAGTGCTTTAATGTCACACAAAGCACCAACTTAACTTTGCGTGAATTTTGGAGGAGCCACTTCAATATCGTGCACTGCTTAAAGATCATTGATCAGGCTTGGGAGGGAGTAACTCGTCGGACCCTGAATTCCGCTTGGAAGAAGCTTTGGCCTGATGCTGTTGCTCCTAGAGATTTCGAAGGTTTTGGCCCCGAGAATGAACCTGTGCTTGCCGCCGAGGAAGACGTCGAAGAGATTATATCCTTTGGCAAGTCCATGGGTCTGGAGGTGGATGAAGATGATATCACCGAACTCGTTGATGAGCATCACGAAGAGCTCACCACTGAGGAACTCAAGGAGCTGCAAGCCATGCAGCATGATGAGTTCCAAGCGCAGTTGAGTGAGTCGTAGGAGATCGAGGAGGTAGGCGAAATCTTAGGTACGGCGGAAATAAAACAGATGTTGGCATATCATCAACATGTTGATTTCATCGACAAGCATCGCCCACAGAAACTTCAGGTTTGCCGCGTTGTTGCGCAGTCCGAAGATGTTTGCTTAACGCATTTTAGAAAAATCCTTAAAAGCCATACAAAGCAACTTTCACTCGATAGTTTCTTTAAGAAATCTCTACTAAAACGGTCTAGTGATCATGATGAAAAGAAAGAAAGTGAAGCAAAGAAAAGGAAGACCGAATCGAGTGAAAGTGATGAAAATTAAAAATAAGAAAAGAAAAATGTAAAAAAAAAATATAAAATTATAAAAATTATTATTTCATTATCATTATTCTTTTTTTTGGTTTGTAATATGTATTTATTATACAGGCATTGTATTAATGTATTGTGCAATTATGTGTAGCCATTTATTAAGGATTTATTATGGTTTTTAGGGTGAGGAACGAATTAAATCAATTACCATGTATTCTTATGGGAATATTTGCTCCAACATACGATCGTTTTAACATACGAAGTAGTTTCTGGAACGAATTAAGATCGTATGTAGAGGTATCACCGTATATCTAAAGGTTTGTATCGTTTGGAAAAATACAAATTATTTCCATATTAGTCATATTTGGCAGCAGCATTGGAATACCATAGATAAAAATAAGATGAGGGAAAGAATAAGTGTTATTACTCCTTGGAGGTATAACATGATGCCACGAAAGTGGGAGACTGCACTTTGTCGGCTTCGTGTTGGTCACACTCGTTTGACACAAGATTTTTATGACTGTCAGTATCAGTCACATTGCAATGAATGTTTGATCCCCTGACAGTGAGGCATTTATTGACTAAATGCCCCACTCTTTAGTGCCTAAGAAATAGATATCTGTGTGAGGTTCGAGGTAGGGATTTTGGGTTTGTCCTTGCCAAGATTCTTGGGCAAGATGTGCCCTACATTACTAGTGAAATTTTTAGATTTATTTCAGAAACAGGTCTTCTAAAAGCTATTGAACTTTCATACTAACCTGTGTGCTTTTGGGATTTTAATTGAATTTCCTTTTATAAGTTATTCATAACAAATGATATTGGCATCAATGACCTTCAATGTCAGGATCCTAGAAAACCCAAAATCAATCAATCAATATCATCATTTTGACTGGTACCTCCCAAGTTGTTCATATCCAACACTGACTCCAATTACCCAGGTTAATGCGAGACTTTTCGCATTGCTCTCCTCTCTCAGGAAGAGGTAACGGAACTACTTGCTGAGTGATTCCTTTAGGTTTTGTCTAGTGAAGTGTTAGCCTAGACTGACAGCTACTGCTGTGGTACCAGTTGCAGATGAGATGTCCCTTCAAGGGTAGAGTATATGCTGATGTTGAAGCCACCCTCCTCATCCTTTAGGAGGGAGTAACAGAACTCACCTAGTGACCTTTTCCCAGGACTCAGTCAGCCATTCCTTGATTTCAATAGGGCAGATTTTCTGACGTATTGGTAGTTATTCCATGAGTCTGGTAGGGCCGATTTCTTGGCATACTGAGAGCCATTAAGGTTCCCCCCCCCACACACCCAGAGATTGAGTACAGTACTCATATTGTCCAGGGAGAGTAGAATGTTTTGTCTATGTCCATGGTCCTTTCACTGTGACACTAGGCTGGCCCCAACTCTCCCATTCTGGTTAGGTAGGTCCCAAAAGACACATTACATTGGGAGACATAGAGAATGTATCTCCCTAGCCATAGCTATTTTCAGCTGGTCATGACTTCTTGTCCTACCTCTGTCTAAGAAGAGTTTGGATCATCCCCCTCAGGGAATAGCCCATACTCAAGAGAAACTGCAATCATTCTTACCTACCCAGGAGCTTGGTCCTGAGGTCGGTTGGTTGTCTTCCTTACAGCCAGGGCACACCGGCCTTCTACTGCTACCTGAGGAGGACATCTTGAGTCTATTCTGCTGTGGCAAGAGGTAGTTTTGCAGGCTCTTTCATCATGTCAATTACGGAGAGATGTTGGTTCTGCTTCCTAGTAAGGAGACTTCACTAAGACCCATTTCCTGCTCAATCCTATCCCTTATACAGACATTTGACTCTTTGATGCCTGGTTATGCTACTGAGGTCTTAAAGGGCCAGGCTATGCTACTGAGGCTTTTGAGGGCCAGGCTGTGCTACTGAGGTCATGGAGGGCCACGCTGTACTACTGTGGTTTTGGAGGCCCACGCTGTGTTACATTACAGGATTCAACATTAAGGATTTGAGTATTGCAACCATTTTTAGCACTAGCATGTTTCCTTCAAGGTCTGTGAGTCTTATGATGACGAGGCATTGAGGTCAGTGCAGGGCTCTGCTATCGACTAAGGCCTTGTAGCACTAACCTTGTCAGTGTCCACCTGGATCACCTGTTGATATACTTTGGACCATAAGCAGTATCTGAGAGTTTCAGACCATTTTTACCCCAGTACTTTAAAGACATTGCCCACAGACCCCTGGATCTCCTTACTTGGGTCCTTTGGTGGCAGCTCAGTAGTTTTGTGTCTCCTACTATTGTACCGGCTTAAGTGTTAAGAAAAGGTGAAATGACCAGTCCTTCTAAATTTTCTTGTTTTACTTTCGAGGGATGAAACAGCTGCAGCCATTATATGCTTGTTGGGCAACTGATGTCGGTCAGTTATGCTACGGAGAGACTTTCTAGTCTTGATGTCTGGTCTGACTCTCCCTTGTAGAGAGGGAAAGTACCATGAATTAGTACATGCTTCTTTTTTAGCCAGTACTGGCCAAGCCCCTAACAGTTTTTACATTTCTAGGATTAGCTGTGAGGAGGTTGTTGGAGTCACCTTCCTTGCTCCCATACCAGATCGGAAAGGAAGACATTTCCTGAGAAGAAACGAACCAATTAGTCTGGTTGCAGGGGTGCCCTCTTACGTAAGGATAAGTCTCTTATTTAAAGGATGATGGTTTGGATTCGTGTAGGAACAAATCACAGATTTTCAAAGTGCTGTCATTTGTGCTTTTCCTAATGATAAAAATCATAGTCATTTAAGTAACACTTCTTACTGCAACCCCCTCACTCATTCCTTGATCCAAAGGGCGGGAAGGTGGCTCGCCCTACTACCTCTGTTATCTACTGTACCTATTAAGTAGGTAACATTCAATGGCCTTTCCAGTTCACTTGTATAGTAGGAAAAATACAAATTACTTCATTTTTTTCAATATTAAACTTACCCGATAATCATGTAGCTGTCAACTCCGTTGCCCGACAGAATTCTATGGAGGGATACGCCAGCTATCACAATACTAGAAGGGGGTGTACTTACCAGCGCCACCTGTGGCCAGGTACTCAAGTACTTCTTGTTGACACCTCCTCAATTATTCCTCTGTCGTGCTTCCGGCAAGACGTTCTGGGATACGCTTATGATCTTCGAGTTTGTTCACGGCTAATTGGTGAAGTATTCTCTCAGATTTCGGCTGTCGCATTACTGGAAACCTTCTTATATTAGCTAGATAGCTTTTATATAGTCCTGATTAACGGTTAACGATCTTTTGCTTGATTTTGAAAACCCCTTTGGCTAACTCTTAGGATTCAAGATGTCTGACATTTCGCAAGCCCCCTCCCATAGACGATGTAGGTCTTGCAATAGGCGTATTCCGAAGGCCTCGGTAGATCCTCACACCGCTTGTTCTGACTGTAGGGACAGGCCCTGTCAGTTAGAAAATCGATGTGAGGAATGCGCCGGACTTTCGGAACTGGAATTTGTCCGTCTTTTAAAATATTCATCTAAGTTAGAGAGAGGTAGAGTTAGGAGGAGTTCTTCTCACTCTTCACTTTTTTCCTCACCTCATGATCCCCTACCTTTTCCTACCCCTGTAGTGGCTACCCCCGAACCTACTGTTTGCCCTCCGCCTGATATGTCTGTTGTTTTGCGTGCTATTCAGGCCTTAGGCGATAAAGTAGAGTCAGTGGTAAGTGACCATAAGTCTCTGATGGCCGAAGTCAAGGAACTTAAGGTCAAGAGTGCAGTGGGTGGAATTAGTGCCAGTGCTGTGACGAGTGCTAGTGTCAGTGCAGTGCCAAGTGCTAGTGTCAGTGCCAGTGTGGTGCGTGAGGATACTTCTGTGCGAGCCAGTCGTCCTCCCAGTCCGGGACCTCTTGCAAGCTCCCAAGCCCAGGGGAGAAGCAATGTCGAAGGGCATAAGGGTTCGGCAGGCCTTGTTAGGCGCACAGAAGTATCCTCGGTGGTTGCGGGCGTGTCTTCCAAAGACCGTCACTCCCACCTGCAGACGATTGAGCCCGTCTTTTTCTCGTCCGCTGATCATCTGTCAGGGAAGAAACGTTGGTCTCAGGTCTCGAGACCACTTAAACGCAGAGTCCAGTCCGCTAGTGCTCAGCCAGGTTGCAGTCATTGGCTCAGCTCTGACTCGCCGCAGTCATCTGTCGACTGCACTCCGCCCAAGAGGAGTAAGGTTCTGCCACAACAGAGCTCGACTGTTAAGGCTTTACCTCAGCCTACTGTAGTTTCTGCCGACCCTAAGTGGACTCTACTACAGTCCATGCAAGCACAGCTTTCGGACTTGATGCGTGAGTGTCGGGCTGAGAGTGTTGCGCCTCCGCCTCCGCCTACACTCCCTCCGCCTGCGCTCGCTCCGCCTGCGCTCGCTCCGCCTGCGCTTGCTCCGCCTGATCGCAGCTCCACCTGCCAGGCGTACGATGTTGAGCCACGGTCTGAGTTTGCTGTTCCCAGTGGTGTTCAGCCTCCGCCTTCTTTAAGGCAACCTTTGCTATGGGATCAGGAGGATTATACCTCTCTTCCTCCGCCTCCCCTTGCTGCTCCACCAGTGGTGCAACACTCGGTTGAGGTACAACAACCTCTCCCGTCCATGAGTCAGTCTCCTCAGCTCTCGCTGCAGCGAGCTCAACCATCCACAAGGCAAGCTCCACTACACCTTGGCCTTGCGCCTCAGGAGCCTCAGCTTGCGAGACATTTACCTTGTTCTGCGCAGCCTCAACCTCATCATGCTCCGCTCACACCACAGGAACAGGAACTTGCTACTCCGCTTCCACCAACCGCTCAGCTAGCGCAACCCTTGGGTTCAACCACTCATGCTAGGAGTCAGCCTCCTCCACCCATGCGCCTTCCTTCTGCTTCGTCTTTTATTCAGCCTTTGCAGTCTGAGCCTCAGGTTCTCCCTCAACAGTTACTTGAAGAGGAAACCACTAATGTTGTTCCTACTCGTTCTGACTCTGCTGTTCAGCATTCTTGTCCGATATCTTCGCTGCACTCTGGTGATGAGGCGTCTGATGATGAGGAGGCACACCTGGATCCCTCGTCAGACGTGGATGAATCCAAGCCTTCTCCACAGTCTATTGACTTTCGTAAGGTCTTGGCTCTGCTTAGGGAGGTTTACCCAGACCACTTTGTCTCTGCTATTCCCCGCTCTCCGCCATCTGAGTTTTCGCTGGGCATACAACAAGCTAAGTCCTCCTATACTAAGCTAGTCCTAGCAAGGTCCTCTAAGAGAGCATTAAGGATCTTAGGGGAGTGGCTGCAGACTAAACAACACCTTGGCAAAACTTCTTTCATGTTCCCGCCGACTAAGCTCACTTCGAAAGCGAGCGTTTGGTATGCCACAGGAGAAGCACCAGGCTTGGGAGTACCTGCCTCTGCCCAGGCTGACTTCTCAAGTCTGGTAGACTCGCCTCGGAGAACTGCAATGAGGCGCTCTAAGGTTTGCTGGACCTTCTCAGACCTTGATCACTTACTGAAAGGACTGTTTAGAGCATTTGAGATGTTCAACTTTCTTGACTGGTGCCTGGGGGCCCTCAGCAAGAAGACCTCTCCTGCGGACAAGGATTCTGCCATGCTATTAATGTCCTGCATGGATAAGGCCATTAGGGATGGATCTGGTGAGCTTGCGTCGATGTTTGTATCAGGGGTTTTGAAGAAAAGGGAACAGCTGTGTACCTTCCTTTCCTCCAGCATTACACCTTGCCAAAGGTCACAACTCCTTTTTGCTCCGCTCTCGAAGTTCCTCTTCCCCGAAGAGCTGGTTAAGGACTTGTCTGCTGCCCTGATACAAAAGGAT
Organism: Palaemon carinicauda; assembly: GCF_036898095.1. Lineage (NCBI taxonomy): Eukaryota > Metazoa > Arthropoda > Malacostraca > Decapoda > Palaemonidae > Palaemon > Palaemon carinicauda. The sequence continues at coordinate 46,501,645 of NC_090738.1, forward strand.
ACACACGATCTTGTAGCCTCATCGGCTCGTAAGTCTAAGGTTGCCACCTCAGTCCCCAAGACTTATCGCTCCCCAGTGGCTGATACCCCTGCTACGAGGTTCATACCGCCCTTTCGTGGTAGAGCCCCCAGCCGAGGAAGCTCCCGTCCAGACTCTTACAGGAGCAAGTCCAGGAAAGGCTCCAGGACATCTAAAGGAAAAAACTGACTCTCCGCATCTCCAGACAGCAGTAGGAGCCAGACTCAAGATCTTCTGGCGAGCCTGGGAGAAGAGAGGTGCAGACGCCCAGTCTGTCAGTTGGCTGAGGAACGGTTACAGGATTCCATTCTGCCTCAAACCACCTCTGACCACATCGCCCATCAATCTCTCTCCCAACTACAAAGAAGAGGACAAGAGGCTAGCATTGCACCAGGAGGTGTCGCTACTTGTGCAGAAGAAGGCAGTGGTTATAGTCCGGGACCATCAATCCCCGGGCTTCTACAACCGTCTCTTTCTTGTGGCCAAGAAGACAGGAGGTTGGAGACCGGTGCTGGACGTCAGCGCGCTCAACGCGTATGTCACCAAGCAGACGTTCACGATGGAGACGACGAAGTCGGTCTTAGCAGCGGTCAGGCAGGAGGACTGGATGGTTTCGTTGGACTTGAAAGATGCCTACTTTCACGTTCCTATTCATCCAGACTCCCAACCTTTCCTGAGATTCGTTTTTGGAAAGGTTGTCTACCAATTCCAAGCCCTGTGTTTTGGCCTAAGCACAGCTCCTATGGTCTTTACTCATCTGATGAGGAATATAGCAAAATTCCTACACTTATCGGACATCAGAGCCTCCCTCTACTTAGACGACTGGCTGTTGAGAGCCTCCACGAGTCGTCGCTGTCTGGAGAATCTCAATTGGACTTTAGACTTAATCAGAGAACTGGGTCTATTAGTCAACATAGAAAAGTCTCAACTCATTCCCTCCCAATCCATTGTGTACCTGGGAATGGAGATTCGGAGTCAGGATTTTCGGGCTTTTCCATCGGCCCCCAGGATCAGCCAAGCCCTAGAGTGCATCATGAGCATGCTGAAGAGGAGCAGTTGCTCGGTGAGACAGTGGATGAGTCTCACAGGGACCCTTTCATCACTGGCCCTGTTCGTCGAGCTAGGGAGACTCCACCTCCGCCCTCTTCAATTCCATCTTGCAGCTCATTGGGACAAGGGTTCGACTCTCGAAGCAGTCTCTATTCCAATCACCCAAGAGATGAAGACCACTCTCCTGTAGTGGAAGCACAACCTCCTTCTCAGGGAGGGTCTATCGTTGGCTATTCAGACCCCCAATCTTCATCTCTTCTCAGATGCATCGGACTCGGGCTGGGGTGCGACCTTGAACGGACGGGAATGCTCGGGAACGTGGAACGAAGAACAAGGATTACTCCACATCAACTGCAAGGAGCTACTAGCAGTTCATTTAGCCCTGTTGAACTTCAAGTCCCTCCTGCTAGGCAAAGTGGTGGAGGTGAACTCAGACAATACCACAGCCTTGGCTTACATCTCCAAGCAAGGAGGGACACATTCGAGGAGCCTATACGAGATCGCAAGGGACCTCCTCATTTGGTCAAGAGGTCTAAACCTCACTCTGGTCACGAGGTTCATTCAGGGCGATATGAACGTCTCAGCAGATCGCCTAAGCAGAAGGAATCAGGTCATTCCCACGGAATGGACCCTCCACAAGAGTGTGTGCAACAGACTTTGGACCTTGTGGGGTCAACCTACCATAGATCTGTTTGCCACCTCCATAACCAAGAGACTTCCGCTGTACTGTTCCCCTGTTCCAGACCCTGCAGCAGTTCATGTGGATGCTTTTCTACTGAACTGGTCCCATCTCGACCTGTACGCATTCCCACCGTTCAAGATAATAAACAAAGTTCTGCAGAAATTCATCTCACACGAAGGGACACGGCTGACGCTGGTTGCTCCCCTTTGGCCTGCAAGAGAATGGTTCACAGAGGTACTTCAATGGCTAGTCGACATCCCCAGGACTCTACCTCTAAGAGTGGACCTTCTACGTCAACCTCACGTAGACAGGTTGCACCCAAACCTCCACGCTCTTCGGCTGACTGCCTTCAGACTGTCGAAAGATTCGCTAGAGCTAGAGGCTTTTCGAAGGAGGCAGCCAGTGCGATTGCCAGAGCGAGAAGAGTTTCCACTCGTAGAGTCTACCAGTCTAAGTGGGAGGTCTTCCGAAGCTGGTGTAGAGCCAATTCAATATCCTCTACCAATACCTCTGTGACCCAAATAGCTGACTTCCTTCTACATCTTAGGAATGAGAGATCCCTTTCAGCCCCTACGATTAAAGGGTATAGGAGCATGTTGGCTTCAGTTCTCCGCCACAGAGGTTTGGACCTTTCTTCCAACAAGGACCTTCAAGACATTCTTAAGTCTTTTGAGACGTCTAAAGAGCGTCGTCTATCCACTCCAGGCTGGAACCTAGACGTTGTCTTAAGGTTCCTTATGTCACCTAGGTTCGAACCTCTCCAGTCAGCTTCCTTCAAGGACCTTACCCTCAAGACTCTTTTTCTCGTCTGCCTTGCAACAGCTAAGAGAGTCAGTGAGGTTCATGCCTTCAGCAAGAACATTGGTTTCACGACCGAATCTGCAACATGTTCTTTTCAGCTCGGATTCCTAGCAAAGAACGAACTTCCTTCACGTCCTTGGCCTAGATCGTTTGAAATACCTAGCCTCTCCAACATGGTAGGTAACGAACTAGAGAGAGTTCTTTGCCCTGTCAGAGCTCTCAAATTTTATCTTAAGAGGTCTAAACCTCTTCGAGGACAGTCAGAAGCCTTATGGTGTGCCATCAAGAAACCTTCGAGGCCCATGTCCAAGAATGGGGTTTCGTATTATATAAGGCTTCTGATTAGAGAAGCCCACTCTCACTTAAAGGAGGAAGACCTTGCATTGCTGAAGGTAAGGACCCACGAAGTAAGAGCCGTAGCTACTTCGATGGCCTTTAATAAAAACCGTTCTCTGCAGAGCATAATGGATGCAACCTATTGGAGGAGCAAGTCAGTGTTTGCATCATTTTATCTTAAAGATGTCCAGTCTCTTTACGAGAACTGCTACACCCTGGGACCATTCGTAGCAGCGAGTGCAGTAGTAGGTGAGGGCTCAGCCACTACATTCCCTTAATCCCATAACCTTTTTTAACCTTTCTCTTGAATGCTTTTATTGTTGTTTTTATGGTTGTTACGGTAGGCTAAGAAGCCTTCCGCATCCTTTTGATTTGGCGGGTGGTCTATTCATTCTTGAGAAGCGCCTGGGTTAGAGGTTTTGTAGAGGTCCTTTAGTAGGGGTTGCAACCCCATATACTTTGGCACCTTTGGGTTGATTCAGCCTCCAAGAGGAACGCTGCGCTCAGTAAGGAAGACGAACTTAAAAAAGAGGCAGAGTAACGGTTCAATTCGACTTCCTTACCAGGTACTTATTATTTCATTGTTATTTGAGATAACTGTTATATGAAATATGGGATACTTAGCTATCCTTTAATCTTGTACACTGGTTTTCACCCACCCCCCTGGGTGTGAATCAGCTACATGATTATCGGGTAAGTTTAATATTGAAAAATGTTATTTTTATTAGTAAAATAAATTTTTGAATATACTTACCCGATAATCATGATTTAATCGACCCTCCCTTCCTCCCCATAGAGAACCAGTGGACCGAGGAATAATTGAGGAGGTGTCAACAAGAAGTACTTGAGTACCTGGCCACAGGTGGCGCTGGTAAGTACACCCCCTTCTAGTATTGTGATAGCTGGCGTATCCCTCCATAGAATTCTGTCGGGCAACGGAGTTGACAGCTACATGATTATCGGGTAAGTATATTCAAAAATTTATTTTACTAATAAAAATAACATTTTTCAGTAAGGATGTAGTGATACTGTACTTTACAATATTTATTTGGGCGTTGATTACCTACATTCGTTGTAAACTGTTGCACCTATTCTTTACCGGGTTATTTCCCTTTTTTGAATATTTGTATGGATTAATGAAAAAATAGACGTATTTGTAGCATTTTTAATGCAGTGTGTTAGTTCTTCATATATGAAGCCTTTGGAACAATTGTAAATTTTTAAATTTCATTTAACTTGACAAAATTCCCCCTTGTTGAGTTAAATGCATTGGAGCTCTCATTCTAAATGACTGCTGTATTATTTCTTTTCAGAATTACACTGTGGAAATCATCTCTTTGCCTCTTGTAATCGTGCCGTACTCAGAAAACCTTTTCTTCATGCCCCCGTTTTCTGAAATTTACCCATTAATGGAAGGAGATGTCCAAAGAATAGCTAAACTACAGCAACAAAGTGTAACCAAAGGGGAAAGGATTAAAGTAGTTGAATCATTAGGTAAGCTTTTTTATAAAAATCTGGTTTCAGCTTGTACTCTTCAAATCCTCTTTATTCTTACACATATACAAACCTTTTGTCCTTTAGAATAGGGATATGTCTTCACCAGCACTGGAAGAGCCATTGAATCGTTAACAAGGTACAGTAGTAGGTTAATGACAGATGGCACAAGAGGAAAACCGCACCCACACACTAAAAGTTCCTTGGGACTTATAGTAATTACTCTAATCTTTTGGGAGGGAATGATGGTACTTATCCACTAACTGGCAACTTCGACATCAGCCAAGTGATGGTGAACTGACGTTATAGTTACTGCTGATTTACCAGGAGCATGTGAGTGGTTCTTCTCAGATGGAATATCAACGCCGTAGACTAGGAAAGGGTGGTAGAATGTGAATTTACCTTTTTTATTCCTATTGTGAAGATTGTTCCTTTCCTTGGTGCACATTCTGCGATACAGAAATTGCCCACCGATTGGTACCGTTGGGGTCGCTTAGCGATTGTGATCCTTGTGTTACAGCCACCATGGTTTCATCAGTTGTTGGTGAATGGTTGTACCTGGACCAGTATCTAGCCCCTTACGATAGGCCAATAGGAGTATCATTCATTGTTCCACCATGTGCCAATACAGAGCTTACTCATTGGTCAATACCTTTGAGATTGGTTAATGATCATGAGCCTGGTGCAACAGATACCACTGTATTATCAGTTGCAGATGGACAGTCCTCATTGAACCACTCTCCAAGACTGTACGGTAGGCCGATTAGGTTATCATTTACGTTACTCCTCTTGCTGTTACTGAGTGTAACCCAGATAGCCCACATAATGATTGGTACCTGTGGGGTTGTTTAGCAATCGTAAGCTTGGGGCAACAGCTGCTGCTATTCGCCTTGAAGCTGCTGTGGAGTTTTCTCACTGAATGGTATCTTCGATTTGGTCAGAAAGGTAAGAATTGTGCAACAGTGGCCACATTTTACACTAGTATATGGTGATCAGTCCTTCTGGACAGAATACCAGAAGAACCTATCACCACAAATCTCCTCATACTGCATAGGTTTCCTGATCCATTTGGATTTCATAGTTTGTTTGGTAGGGAGAGGAAACAAACTCAGAATGGGTGACAAGCACACAACCTCTTGTCTTGAGATACCATCGACTAATTGATGGTTTTCACGGTAGCAGCTTTTGGGTACAGAGGTGATAATTACTAGGGAGGGGAGTGTTGAGGTATAGGTGGAAGGGGTTGCCATATATCATTACTATATAAGTACTCCTTCATTCACCATGTGGGATCCTTCTAGGTCTTTGGTCATTCAAGGGAGACCACGGCCCAGACTTACTAGGCAATTACCATGTGGCTCAGGTTTAAGGAAGGTCGTGTCCTTCTCCAAATCTCAAAAATGATTACCAGCAACTTCTTCCACCAGAAGGAGTCTGGACCCTGCTTAATCTGTTCTTGCTCCTCCCAGGCTCAGTTCAGGAGGTTATTTGTCTATTAAGGAACAATGGAGAGGTATGTTCCCTGCTGTCGATAGGGGGTTTGGCATCAATGACCTTTGATGTTTTTGTCATATATTATGATGACATATATTCGGAAGGTTGCCTGCTGGGTCTGCAAAGTATTGTTTACCAATTTGACTCGCACTGCACTTGTTAACGAAGCGATAACGTAACATAAAATTTTGACTACAGCAGTAGAGAGCTCGTCACCAAACAAAGTGGTACTCTGCTTTGAGGAGTAGTAGGGCAGAGTAAGTACGTGGTCCGGTAGGCCTGTCATAAACTGGAAGAATCCCCTAAGGTAATCATCTTGATATTGAATGTTGGTTTAAATGTTCATTCTATAGTGTACATAGAACATTTGTATGATTGTTGATGTTTGTTTACGCGAGTAATTGTTTTGTTTTAGGAGTGGACAGCATTTACAATAATACGTCTTGGATGGTGATCACCTTTTGTTACATGTGCTTTATCCCTCCATGGGTTTTCTTTTAGGTAATTATTATAATTATGTTCAAAATGTTATGAAATATGACTTTAAGGTAGTGTGGTTTTGTGTCCCTACTTTAGTTTTGGTGAAACTAGTATTCTGTCATTGTAAGACATTTTTTTTTCTTTTAGGTGTTGACCGCAAGTCATGTACCAACTATTTTTCCCTGGTCTATTTAAATACGTTATACGATGCTGTGTGTTAGTGTATCTGTTCCGATTCTTTAATAATTTGCATTTACGGGGTAGTTCATTATTTTTGTTAATGTTAAGTTTAAAGTATTTTTGTGATAAATATATTTTTAAAGAAAATACAGTGATGCCTCTGCATACGAAAGTAATCCGTTCAGGATACGGTTTCATATGCTGATTTTTTCGTATCCTGAGTCGCGTTTTACATGTAAATAGCCTAATCTGTTCCAAGCCTTACGAAAAGACACCTTTTCTTTCATAAACATGCTAAACTGTAGTAATAAACATGCAATGCAGCCATTTCTATCATTCAATAATAAACCCAACCGTTAAAAACAGCCTAATCCATTCCAGAAACCACCATGAGATTATTCAATAATGTAGTTATTGCCTAGTTATCCCCTCCAAGCCCTAAGAAAACGGTCCGTTTTCTTTACTACTGTATAAAAGTTACGGTACTGTATGTAAAGCATTTGGATCAGTGAAGGTGTATTGTTACCTGTACACCTAAATTAAGGGTTGATACCCTGAAAAAAAAGGTACTGTACTCTCGGCGACGAGTTGGGATCTCGTAAGCTTTTCGTATCCTGAAAATTTTTTTCGTATACTGGGGCATAAAAATCTTTGTATCGCTTTTCGTATCTTGAATTTTTCTAAAGCAGAAACTTTCGTATCCAGAGGTATAACTGTAGTGTCTTTTCTGCAATATTTACCATTGCCTTGTTTATGAACCTGTTATGAAGGGAACAGTCTACTTCACCCTAGTGAATTAAGCCATAACAAGCTTCAACTATAAAATTCCTGTGACAGTTAGGATACCAGATAGCTCAAAATCAATCAATCGATCGGTAAAGGAATGCTCTCTTTTCATCCAAATTGATTCCATACCTACCTTCCATGTTCTATATATGGACATGCATGTAATAGAGGTGGAATGGTCATGGATGTTTATACTGGAAGTCCTTGTCTTTTGTCTCTGCACGAGTCGTCGCTGGGACGGAGCACGAGTCCATACCTCCTTTGGATGAACCAGTACTTGCCAAAATTTTAGTTAAAAATTTTGCCCCATACTCAGCTTCTAGAGATGAAGACTTCATGTTTTTTGTGACTTGAGAGACTTGCAGTGCATGCAGGCCTTCAGTTATTCTGAAAGTGTCTTTCATTCCTTGGGTATTCACACAAATGTTCACCTGAGTGCTTAGCTGTGGCCTCTTGGAATGACCTATTCAGTCTTTCCAGGATGAGATCAAGACTACTTCTTTCTCTTAATATGATCTGAGCAATGTGATTGAAGGGAGTTTGGTCTCATGCGCAAGCAAAGGATGTTGGAATGCTGTTTGACCAGGAATTATTCCTAGTGCTCATATCAGCAAACTGAGAGAGGTAGAACACCTGTTACTTATCAGTAAAAACTACTAAATCACTTATGGTAGCAAGGAATAACTCTTGACAAGGGAAAAGAGTAAGTTTGCTCTCTCTTTTTTGTCTTTTACCAATTCCTCCTTTCCCTTTCTTTTTTTGTCTTTAGACAATTCTTCTTATAAGGACGAATAGCAGTGGTAATTGCTCAGGTTGCCTCTCCTAAAAAGTTCTTCATGAATTCATGTGTCTGCTCTTCTCCTTTTTGAGGGTGTGACAAATCTCACCTGCTGACTGTTACCCTAAGGTTGGGTCAGGTGAATCCATTGGCCAGGTTAGGGTGGGCATGCTGCCACCTTCATTCCTGTAGGGACATAGAGGGAATGCCTTTGCCTTATGAAGCTGCTCTCCCTCTTCTGTAGGAGTATCGGGTCTCATCCTTTGACCGATGCCTTCAGGGGTGTTCAAATGTTTGTGAGCCTAATATGATGATTTCTCCTTGGATTGGATATTAGTGAAAGGTCTTGCCCAGTGTTAGGAATAATCTCTCGCAAGGATGATTATTAAGGATGTCGTAAAGCTTAAAATCCATACTATGATATGAGTGGTGATAGTATTCATATTTATTATTATTATCATTAAGGTCTTGCTATGTAATCACTCAGTAATATATATATCAGTAACATAAATGAATTGTAAATTCTGATGAATCTTCTGCAATGGATGTAAAATCTAATGAGTAGTGTTTTCATTATGTGTGAAAAATCCTGCTTACGTGAAGTTCAGAATGTTCAAAGAAGATTACATGGAGTTTAAAATGGAAATGATGTAATTTGGAATGAGTCAATTGCAAGAATATGTTTTATCTTAGTAAATAGGTGTTTCTTTGAGAAAATGTTTCTGTCAAGTGAATAGGAATATTTTTAGTTATCTCCTACAATATTATGAAAAAGTAAAATTCTATTACAAAGATCTGTTCAAGAAAAGTTTTGGGGCCAAGGATTGTGAGTACCACTTAACACTGTTATATTACTCGAACCAAAGAGTGGGGGTAGAAATACGCCAACGTTGCAAAAGGACACGCATCTGGTAAGTCTAGTGAAGACTCGGTGTCAACAAAAGATAAATTCCCTTCGGCTAATGATACAGTACTACTGTTCTATAGTGTTTTCTTGTATGTATCTAATCTTGATAATTAAGTATTGTGTTGAATTAAGAAAGTGATAATATAAGTGTTTTCAGTCTAGTACTAGTTTTTAGTTTAAGTTGCTGATGGTTACTAAAGTGGCTGACAGGTGGAAGTCAACATATAAGAGCCGGATTTGTATCTTGGAGCTGATTAGTCATGGAACATAGTAGCATCTTGCCTTGCAGCTTCTCCTGTGCACAGTAGGTTTGTTTTCATCAAGTTACAGTAACTTGTGTTCCTGCGTTTAGTGAAGTTTTAGAACGTTTATTTTTGTTCCAATCCTTGAAATGTCACCAAAAAACCCTGTCCTTCTATGGCTTCTGGTAGTGAGCCTAAGTAACTTAGGAAGATGCTGACCATAGTTGAGAAGGTGAAATTTCTAGACATGTTGAAAGATGGCAGAAGTTTGTGTCATGCTTCATGCTGGATAAATGCAGCACATGCACGAGGAGCAAGCAGGAGGTTGCTTACAGCGTCTCCTCACAACACTGCTGGTCTACGATCGAGCCTTAAACATTCATTTCGTCTACCCTTTTAGTGCATAGTGCTCTTTGACTTGTGTTTTATCCTTAATTCACAGTCATTTGAGTGTTTACTTATTAACTGGGAGTTATGAGTAATTATGTATGTCCAGTAAATCTGGGTATTTACATCTTTGCCCTGGACAGGATAGCAATGTTTTTGGCATCCTTATAAGCCTGGCAGACATGAACTCACACCCTCTATGTCCCTCTTGGCTAGACAAGAGATGTTCAAGAAAAATTCCATGTAACTATTGATGAGATTGGTCTTCCCTCCCAGTGGGAGAGTTATGCTTCTCGTCGCAGAAAACTTAAAGAGATTTCTACGTTGTGGAATCTCCTCCCGACGGGAGTTGGAGAAGACTCTCTTTCTAGGCAGTGAGAACTTCCGTTCAATATTACATGTTGAGAGTTATCGGAATCCTCATCTTCAAATGACACTCATTCAAGAGATTGCCGATTACGCAAAGCGAGACTTTGAGGAGCCAGGTCCCAGCTCATACAGGATGTTAAATGAACAGGCGTGTTCTCTAAGACAGTCCCATTGGCGGGAGCCTAGAGTTGAGAAAGCTTTTCCCTTAAGTCAAAAGGCAACAGTTTTGGATGAAGAAAGTCTACATATTACAACACATTCTCAGGAACCAAGTTTGCGTTATGATGAAAGGGTCCCCATGCTGAGGTTTCCTATACAGAGCCTTGAGAGATCCTATAAGCTTATAAAATGGGTGGCCAGACTGCATCAGCTGTGGTCACGTCTCAAGGTTTCCCAGAACTACTCATTCCTTTCACCCCACCCTCTTCTTCCCTACCTAGAGTAGGGAAGTCAAGTAAGAGATTCACCGATACCTACGCTTGTCAGGATTCAAGCAAGAGCATACTTCAGCCAGACTAAGCTCTATGCGCTGCCATCTCAGTGCGTGATGACGTCATCACATGCGTCAGCCTTGCTGCATGTGAAGAAAATTCTTCACGTACAAGACAAGCCCACAATTCATCCCAGGATATTCCCCGTAAAGATTGATCATATTCCAGCTTTAGGTGCGAGTACTTTTCTCTGCAACACAGTAAGGTTGAGGAACCGTCCCTTGGAAGTTCGGATGGTGGCCAAATTTATGTCCCACAAACATGATTGAAGAGCATAGAATGATTGATTGTTCAAGGGTTACCCCTACACGGATCATGTAAGGTGAAGTTGGGAAAGAAGTCTTTTACCCTACTGTATGCCTGCAATGGAACTCCAGTCTGACTTAGGAGTCAACCTGACTAAAAGGTATAGAAGAGTCCCGTGTCGAAGGCGAAACAGGGGCTTTTCAGGTAACAAGCCTTTGCTTGTAATGCACCAGCTGTGGAAGAAGTATATCTTGAGGCTGATCACGATGAACATAAAAGTAGATTCACCAAACCTGCCTCTGCCCCCTTATCTTGCCTTAATGTGCTTATGAATAAAAAAAAAGGGAGGACGTTCAAGACAAACAAGGTTTTTCTTATAACCCTGATTACTGAATTAATGCTAAACTAATGAGGACCACTGCTGTAAGCGTTAGCACTGACCCAACAGAAGTTAATCCTCTTTGAACTTTTAGGTCAGTATCAGAAATACCTGAAGCTACAAGGATTAACAACCTCATCCTTCACCTAAGAAACATGACAGAACCTACCCTAGAGAAACCTGTCACTGAGGACAAACCAGAAGACAGGATTCAGTCGCAAGCACAGAATCCTAAACTCAATTATGGCCCAAAACTCTTGAAACAAACGGAAAAGACGCTAAACCTATATAACATGCATCTTTGGAGAATTCTTTCAGAGCCAACAGGGCCCCAGGGTTACCGGTCTAGAGCACTATGCAATGACATAAGATCTTAAAGATCGTGATGCCTTGAGAAGATTTTAAGATTTGTCATGGGCAGGGTCTAAAGCCATAGAATTCCGGTTACTTCAGACCATTCCCCTATGGGGGAACTGTGTTCTGAAAAGATGTGATGCAATCTTGACCAGATGCACAGAACAATTACCCCCTGGAGAGGTGTTAATTCTAAGGAATTTGGATTTGCTGAATTCCCCATATCTGTTCTCCCAGTCAGAAGTAGAGTCCGCAATAGCTAAGATCCGTAGACAGGAACAAGCAACTTAGGAAGAGAAAGAACGATGATGGGTAAACCTGCTGTGCAGCACCTACAGAGAGGCCTGTACAAAATTCATAGGCACCCAGTAGTTCAGCCTACTTGAACCAGGGGATTGAGTTCCTCTCCCCCTGAAGGTAGGAACCAAAGACTCAATAGCTTCTAGTAGTGTAAAAGCACGCCTAGACTTACTACAGTGGGGAAGGGATATTGTAGTGCCTAAATTAGTGATGATTGGTTAAGGTTCACTCTTTGACCATAGAAGATGACATGGTCAGGATATGGGCCTCCCCTTTCCCATTTTTATTCCCTACTTTGGTTAGTTTAGAGAAGCCTCCACTGTGTAGGTGTTGAGGCAGCCATACATTGCATTTTGTAGTCCCGGTAATAGATATTTTCTTTTTCAAGAATGTTCTTTACAAGACTCGGGGGGGAAAAACCTGGTGCAAGCTCCCCAGCTCCCAGCATCTCAAAAGGTGGAAGGGAACTCTTTTATATCTCCCCCTTCCTTTTCCTTTTTATTTTTGTATTATTAGCATAGCTGTTAGTTGTTTACTGCAGGGTATTTGTTACCTGAGTTGAGGTACCAACAGCAATCCTTACCAAGTCAACCTCAAAGAAGATCTTTAAGATTCTACCTTTTGATAAGAAAGCCATATTTTATAACCTATACCTCTGTCAGGACTCAAGGTTGTGACAGGAAGACTAGTCTAAGAAATATGAGTACTTTCTGCCCTATCTTGGTAGTGAGTCAGCCCCAACCGGTGACAGCCAGCTGTCTGGCCATAAACCGACATCTTTTATTTTTCAGGCACAAATGATCTTTCATGAACCAGCACTTGATGACAGAACCTTTTCTCCAGGAAAATATTCCCCATCCTGAGAAGCAATGTCTATTATAGTATCCATGGAGTGAGTAGTGTACTATGGTAATGACCAACATCATCCCCCCTCATCTTCTGAATAAAGATCAGGAGATACAAGGGAGTCAGATGGAGATCTCAACTTACTGTGAATAAGAAAACATCAACGGGTCTAGTACTGTACCCGTCATGATGAACCAGAAGAGACCTTCAGACTGATTAAAGAGGATCACTCTTAGATCAGTCGCAATGAGTTTGCTGGAAACATCGCATAAGAATCCTAAACTAATGTCTTCCCAGGGAAGAATTCATTAGAAAATAGGGGACATTCAGGTCATAGAGAACCTCTACTAGATTAACTTTAGTATGGAGAGAGTTTCAAGACCATACCCCTTTGTCTAAAGACTGTTTGAGAATCTTGTAAAGGGTTCCTATAGCATTCATGAAGGTTCAGATTTAGTTAGAAATTGTGGAACAGGCTCTGGTCTGAGATGCTAGGTTTACCTGCCCAAAAGAACTATCGACACCCTTGTTACCAGGGCCGTTGGTGGAAAAAGCGGTCTCATTGAAGTAATCCTCCCCCTTACTATTGAATTGGAAAGAGGGTCTTTCATCATCTAAGATTATCATCTCACTACCGGGCTGAAGGGCATTAGTTATGAACCTAACTACCTTTTAATCAGCCAAGTAACAAGCCTACAGGCAGTCTACTTCCCCGGGAACCTAACGCAGGAATGCTATATTTCCTGTGGGGATCATATTCTGTTTTTAGTATGAGCACTGTGTCTGAGGAATTTGTTCATGAACTTTTCTCGAGCTTACCTTCCAAAGTCCAGGGATGGTTTAACGACTTTTCAGGAACATGCCTCTCGAAAGTCTAGAAAGGACCAGAATGCTCCGATACCCCTGCCCACGGAGACTAAGAATTTTCTCCTACGGTCAGAAGCAAATTCTCTTTCCTGAACATAAATACCCTGTGAACTGAGGCCTAACATGAAACTTGATATTTTCAGGGGAAGAGTTGCCAGGCATCCCCCTACAATAACAAGACATCAGGAACTGCCACCTTGTCCTGTTTCTGGCTCAATGAATAATCCAGACACGGGCTAGAAAGGTATCTGGTAACTATTTCAAGATATTGTCTCTTGAAGAGAATCCTGATCATAAGAACAACTACTGTAGTTGTTTTGTTCCATAGAGCAGTGCGAGTTTCTGATAGAATAAATAGCTTGGATATATTGCTCCCTCCCTTATTTGTATAACAATATCAGGGGAAGCATAGCTAGGGACCCTCTCTTGAACACATAATCTGAATGGACTTACTACAGCCCTAGCATTCTGCAATACCACTTGATTATGCTAGTCTCCCAAAAACTATGTTGTTTGAGAGCATTTGCATACTCTAATACAATGTATTCAGGAGCTCTGTCTCTCTTGATAAAGAAAAAAAGTTATAAGAGCCCATATATCATCAAGGGAAACATCGCTAGGGACCCTTCCTCAAGCATGTGATACATGTAAGTTTGCCGCAACCTCAGGATTCCGCAAAACCATGCATTAATACAAATCCTCAATTGGTGCATGGGAAAGAAAGACACCGTTGGACATTTACTTTAAAAAGGGCATATTCATGTCTGTAGAGATCCTCTCAATGGGTGCTATGGTGACAGGGCTACTATGACCTAACTGATAGTCTCACAAGATGTATGCCATTTTCTAGCCACAGGCCTCATTACTCCGACTTTCTTGGCTAGGAAGATCGCAGAAGAGGAAACAATCTTCATTGGATTTGAAGCCTGCCCTGGGGCTTTTCACCCCAAAGCAAGTATTGTAAGTGTGCCTCAATTTCTTTAGTATTTATTGATATACAGTACAAAGAAATTGACCGCCTGTTTATTATATAACAATGTTCATACTACTTCACCCCTGGAAAAGATTACCTTTCGGAAACTGAATGAACAGCCTTGCCTCATTACAAACTGGCCACAGTGTTCCTTGGCAGTTCTCTTGGATCACTTACTAGTCATTAGTAACTGTATCAGAGAAGATTTTATCTCAAGAATTGGAAATTTGGCCTTGCCTCTTTTCAAGCCGGTTACATTATCCTCCATGATTCACGTTGATCTCTTGCTATTACTTATTGTAATTAGATCTTCCAGAGAGGAAGGGTTTACCTCTTAACTTCATGGAGACTTCCTCCCTCATAAGTTAGACTCCCCATATAAATGACTCGGAAATCTGTATCCGCATAGGAATAAACAACAAATTTATATAATTTCTAATTTTTCTAGATATACAAACCTGAGTCATTTACCAAGTAACCCGCCTCAACCACTCCGCACATCTTTGACCAGGTGAATGTTGTGAGGAGACACTGTGTGCAACCTTCCGCTTGGTCCTTGCGCATGCTCTGTGTTTATCAGCACGAAACATGACGCAATCAACCAAGTTTCTATTGGCTGGTCGTAGAAAACATGATTAGTAGTAACCTCTGGACTGTGAACCTGACAGGAGATGGAGTACCTGATCTGTCCCAGTAGAATGAAACAAGGCGGGGACACAGTGGGGTGGTCCCAAGTCAAGAGGGGTCATGTCTACTAGCTCACACACACGAGAGAGAGAGAGAGAGAGAGAGAGAGAGAGAGAGAGAGAGAGAGAGAGAGAGAGAGAGAGAGAGAGAGAGGGGACATGACCATTGGTGTCCAGAATGAGTGCCCTGTGATGCAGGTGTGATTGACCTAGGAGGTTGGGACATAAAGGAAGTCTGAAACGGACAGAAAAAAAGAGTAACAGATGGAAAGAGTGCGAGCAGGGATTAAAGGGGAGTCAGATAGTTACCCATCAATTCTGAATGGAAGAGGAGTTTGAGCCCTGGTTCCCCAACGAGGAGCTCCCCCGCTCCCCTCCAACACCATCAGCGTCATTCCCAGCAGTTTTTATGGAGCCTGCGTCGTCGGCCGGGCCCCATGCAGAACCAACAACGACACGTCTTCTTTCGGACCCTCCAACGAGACCCCACAGGTCCTCGGCTTCCTCGTTTGAGGCCTACTCCTACTCGTCAGATGAAGGAGCCCCGAGAGACCATAGAAGGCGACGGGATAGGTCTCGCAGGAGACGATCACGTTCGCGCTCGACTTCAAGACCCCGCCACGTGGATAGACGTTCAAGGTCCCCCAGGAGGAAGTTCAGGAGAAGTCTTTCGCCAGAGGAAGAGTGGGTGCGGGTTTCCATCCCACGTAGCTAACTCCTGGGGGCGGCAGCCATCGCGGGCACCTCGGGATGGCTCCCTAGACCCCGATCACCAGTAGGATTCATCGATGGGAGCAGATTTGACCGACAGAGGAGCTCGTCTCATCAGACGTCGAGGGACAGGCATAGGTCCGTGAAGGCTCCAACTCCACCTGCCCAGTGGGGAGAGTCGCCCCTTCGGTCTGGCAGCCGCTTCCCTCCTTCAAAATCTCCAAGGAGACGTCCAGAACGAGAGAGGTTCTTTTCCTCGACGGGCAAGCCCGCGGACCCCTGGTCCTCCAGAAGAAGGGAGAAATCAAGGACGGAGACCTCCGTCTCAGCGGCGATGCCCGTCCTACGGCCTGTAGCGAGGGAATTGGACCACTCCAAGAGGATGCCACCTCTTGGTACGGCTCCCCCTGTCGGAGGTTCGTCGTCACGAGAACCAGGACCCACTGCAGACAAGAGAGAGGATGGGGAAGAAGGGTCTCCAGCGGAGGTTTCTGCATACCGTAGAGTCATAGGCCTCATCCGACGGCACCATAGGCTGGATGAACCGGAGCCCTCGTCTGACGAGTTCTGGCTCTCGAGCCTCAACAGGATGGTGGATGCCCCCGTTCAACAGATGCCCTCACTAGCTCTCCCGGTGGCTAGAGACGTGAAGCTGGGATTGGCATATGTGAGCAAGGTAGTGGCCAACCATGCGGAGGCCCCCAAAAACCAGAGCTCCTCTAGGCTTCTCCAGGGCATGAAGACTCAGTCGCGGTTCTACCTCCCGGAAGGACAACGCGCGGAACCCTGCGCAGTAGAACCAGCAGTCGCCATCTTGGGACAAGGCGCAGCAGAAGAGAGGGCGACCACAGCCCCGGTTTGTTTCTCGCCAGCGGAAACCGCCATGATGGAGGAGTTGTCCAGGGACCTGGTGCATGTGTCATCCTGGCTGGATTGGTTGGCCGCCACTCTGGTAGTGTTCCAATCCTCGTACGACCTAGCGGTTCCAGAAAATCAGGCCCTGCTGAAAGAGCTGATTAGCTCGGGAGGTAAGGCCCTGAAGTTCTTGTCCTATCAGTCGATTACGCAAACCGCCAACTGGATACTGAGGAAAAGGGACACTGTACTCAGCAAACTGGTAAGGCGGTTCCCGGACAGAGAGGCCAGGTCCCTGAGGAGTCTTCCACTGTGGGGCGAGACTGTCTTCCCCCTCAAGGAAGTAGAAGTGATGGAGAGGGTGAGAAAGTTAAAGGATGTGTGGGAACCAAGACCTCCTCCAGCAAGAAGATCCAACCATAGGAAACCTCCCTCGGACGTCCCTCCTCCTCCTCGCGCCTCACCTAACCAGCCCAGGAGAGACGCTCCTACTACGTCCTGGCAGCAGCCTTCTCAGCCCTCCCGTAGGGGATCTGCAACCACACAGTCAACATTTAGGCCCTCCTACTCGGCCTCCAGAAGAGGGCGTTCGGGTCGTGCCTCCCGAAGGAGATAGGGAGGGAGGCCCCCTTCTCCTGCCGAAGCCTCAGGTGGGGGGATGCCTCAAAAATTCTTGGCAAGCATGGCGGGACCACGGGCCGGATCCGTGGACCGTGATGGTCTTGAAGGATACAGGTTGCCTTTCCTGGCGGAACCCCCACCTCTGATACCAGATCTACAGGCGGAATGGTTGGCACCGAAAGACCCCCTGAGAAGGACAGCCCTACAAGAAGAAGTCTCTGCTATGCTAGCGAAAGGGGCAATGGAGCCAGTCAAGAACCCAGGCCCATGGTTCTACAGCAGACTCTTCCTGGTGGAGAAAGCGACAGGGGGCTGGAGACCAGTCATAGACCTCTCAGCCCTCAACAAGTTCGTGTGCAAAACCGACTTCAAGATGGACACTCCGAAGTCGGTCCTAGCGGCCTTGGGGGAAGGAGACTTCATGATGTCGATAGACCTCAAGGACGCATACTTCCAGATCCCTGTCCACCCCTCCAGCAGGAAGTATCTAAGGGTGAAATGGGGTACCCAGACGTTGCAGTTCAAGACCCTCTGGTTCGGTTTATCCACAGCCCCTCAGGTCTTCACGAGGATCTTCGCGACAGTCTCAGCCTGGGCACACGAACAGAGCATCCGCCTGATTCGGTACCTGGACGACTGGTTGTTGCTTTCAGACTCGAGGGAAGTCCTGAGGGGGCAAGGCGCAAAGCTCCTGCAGTTCTGCAACGTCCTGGGTATCACCATCAACCTGGAGAAATCCCAATTGATACCCTCCACCAGGATGACCTACCTCGGGATGGTCTTGGACTCCCGGTTGGCGAGAGCATTCCCTTCCGCGGAGAGACTAGACAACCTGAGCCAGATTCTACGGCCCTTTCTGTCGGGTCAGCCCAGGAGGGCCAATGACTGGCAGAGACTGATAGGTCACCTCGTGTCATTGGAGAAGCTAGTCCCTCAGGGAAGACTCAAGCTCAGGGGACTTCAGTGGAACCTGAAAAAAGCCTGGAACCAGAGAGACTCCCCTCACAAAGTAGTTCTGGTGACCACGGAAACGAAGGAGGTCCTCGAGTGGTGGATCAATACTTCGAACACCCTCAAGGGGATGCCCTTCGCAACCGACCCACTGGAGATGCTCCTCTTCACGGACGCCTCCAAGGAGGGTTGGGGTGCTCACCTCCTCGACAGTACAGCGAGAGGAAGGTGGGGACCCGAGGAGAAAAACCTGCACATCAATGTACTGGAAATGATGGCAGTACAGAGGGCGTGTCTGGAGTTCGTCCAGAAGCTCCGGGGAAACACTGTGGCGTTGATGTGCGACAACGCCATCGTAGTAGCATACATAAAGAAGCAAGGAGGACTAAAATCAAAGGAGTTGTGCGGCCTCATGGAATTTCTGGAATGGGCCGAAAGGGAGCAGATCAAGATCTCGGCCAGGTTCATTCCAGGGAAAAGGAACGTCCTAGCCGACGGCCTCAGCAGAGTGGGTCAGGTGGTGGGGTCCGAGTGGTCCCTCCACCCAGAAGTGGCCAAGACTCTGATCCAGAAGTGGGGCTCGCCGGTAATAGACCTCTTCGCCACGAGACTAAACGCACAGCTCCCCGTGTTTTGTTCTCCTGTGCCAGACCTGGGAGCAGCGTTCGAGGACGCCTTCCAGCATCCTTGGGACAACCTTGACGTGTACGCCTTCCCTCCCTTCGGAATGCTCAGACAAGTCCTCAACAGGGTGAGGAGAGCGAGCAACCTGTTGATGACTTTGATAGCGCCCTGGTGGCCGGATAGAGAGTGGTTCGCAGACCTAAAGGAACTGGCGCGCCTTCCACCTTGGCCCCTTCCGGACAGGTCAGACCTGCTCCGGCAACCACACTTTCAAAAGTTCCACGAGAACCCTCGGTCCCTCTGCCTTCACGTGTGGAGGTTATCGAGCGTCTCCTGAGGAAGGAAGGCTATTCGGCGAAGACGGCAACAAGGATGTCGGGTTACCTGAGACGGTCTTCGGCCACTGTGTACCAGGCAAAATGGGCTACCTTCACGAAGTGGTGCCGCTAAGAATATCAAACCGTTGAGAGCCTCTGTCCCGGAGATAGCCGACTTCTTGGTCTATCCTAGGGATGAGGAAACCATGTCCATCCCAGCCATTAAAGGAGTTCGGGCAGCCCTAGGTCAAGTCTTCCTCCTGAAGGGCATCGACCTAGGTTCCTCCAGACACATCTCGATGCTCATCAAGAGCTTTGAGCAATCATGCCCTCCGCAAGCGGTTAGAGTGCCCCTGTGGGACGTGGCTAGGGTCCTGAAGATGCTGTCAGAGCCTTCCTTCGAACCCCTAAAGGACATCCTTGACAAAGAACTCACCCTCAAGACAGTTTTCTTGTTGGCACTAGCTTCGGCAAAACTAGTAGGGGGACTTCATGGACTTTTATACGAAGTGTCACACTCGAAGGGCTGGCGTGAAGCTACCTTCAAGTTCGTACCATCCTTCGTGGCCAAGACCCAGAACCCAGCAGTCTGGGACCCCAAGTTTGAAGGGTTCTCGGTGCCGGCAATCCCACGTTCAGAGAACCCCAAGGACTTGCGGCTGTGCCCTGTCAGAGCAGTACGGAAGTACTTGGAGAGGACGGCCAGGCTGAGGCCCGAAGTCAAGAATCTGTTCGTTTCTTCAGGATTGGTGAAGAAACCGGTATCCAAGAACACGATCTCCTTCTGGTTACGGCAAGTGATCAGGAGAGCCTACAGTAGTGTAGGAATTCCTATTCCAGGTAAACCCAGACCCCTCTCTGGCCTTTGAGAAGAACATGGCAGTCTGCCAAATCCTGAGGGCTGGTACTTGGACCAATCAGTCAACCTTCACAGCTCACTACTTGAAAGAATGCTCGAGGAGGTCCTTGGACGGATTCTCCCTCGGTCCCGTCATTTCAGCGCTTCAGAAGATTTAAAGGTATAGCCCCAGGGAACCCACGGGCAGTAAGTCCAAGAGACGCAGGTTCCTTTTCCTTACTCCCCCCACCCCCCTGTTACCTAATTACCTTCCCTAAAAGGACTCTGAAGACCTTTAACTACCATGAGATACATCGTCACTGAAGAAATACGCCTCCAAGGCATTTTTTACAGAGGTAAGCCACTTAGACACTAAGTTAGTTTTTTGGGTAGTTTTCCCTATTTCGAGTGTTTTCTTTCGGTGGGTCAGCAGAACCTAGCCCCCTATCTAGGTTTCCCTTTTTTGCTTCCATCATCCCTGTCTCTGAGCCCTGCAGTACACTCCTGCCTCCTAAGGTATAAGTCTCCTAAGAAAGTAGTTCAAGGTAAGTACTCCGTGTTGGAACAAATCACAAATTTTAAGTAATTTGTATTTTTCCTAACAATACTTTCCTCGAACTACTTTCGGGTTATGGCCCACCCATCCTTCCCCGAGTGACTTACAGGACTTAATAGAGAGAGGAGACCCTCTTTCCACCAAACTTACTGAGGAGCGAGACCTGAGAAAGCATGCTCTCTGACCCTGGGTCATCTCTGGGCGCGTATCACTCTGCCAGAGATTACCCCGCATAGAGAACGGGAATAGGGTAAACTACACAAAATTCTGGTCGGATGGGAGGAGATCCCAGATACTCCTAAGAAAGTAGTTCGAGGTAAGTACTGTTAGGAAAAATACAAATTACTTAAAATTTGTGATTTTTGTTAAGAATAAAAAAAATCCATAGAAAGGTATATAAGATGTTGTCATGCTTAGAACATAAAAACACTGTACCGGAAGCCAGAAAGTGGCATGTGATTCCTATTAAATTTTATAGTATGCATATGGATGTGCTAGGACCATTACCTACTGGTTTAACACAACATAAGTATATACAGTATGTGTATTTGTGGATACATTTACTTGTTACACTCATACTTACGCAATGTAGGATAAATCAGCAAATTCATTAGCCCAGGTGCTGTGATCTTTCATTACTAGGTTTGATTACCTGAAAATTTGATGAGTGGTAATGGTTTCGAGTTTATAAATAAGTTGGTGAAATTGATCATGGACTTTATGGAAGTTTAACACTTTTCAGTGACTGCATATAGGCCTTCAGCTAATGGCTTAGTGGAATCTCATAATAGAGAAGTGGTGTGAATTTTATGTTACTTAGTGGCAGATGATCCCCTTCATTGGCACGCCATGCTTCCTACATCTGAGCTAGCTTTGAACATTGCATATAATGCCTCGCTCAAGGACACGCCTTTCTCTTTAGAGTATGAACAGGATCCTGTGTTACTGTATACAGTCCTGATTAATTCGCAACAGTTACCAAATTATTCAACTGAGCTATACTGTGTCTATTTACTAAATCTCTTAAGAAGAGTAATAATTACCACTGAAAGGTTTTTAAAAAGAGCCAATGAAAAACACAGCTCAAAGTATGATGGTTGGTTCAAAACCACACGGGCATAAGTATTTGTGGCGATCATGTGTATTTGAAACGGTTACAAACTAGAGCCAGCGTTTTTGGGGCTGTACTGAGAAAAGTTGGTTAAATTAAACACATTAGTGATACAAAAGATTATTAATGGAGCAGTATCTGAACATCATCAGGCACATATACATGTTGTTCCAGAAGAGGTACTTTTCAAAAGTGCCAATCAGAGTGTACCCCCTTACCCCTGCGTATGCGACATTCCCCCGAGTTTATGAGTAGTAATTTTTTTTTGCTGTTGTTGTTTGATGAACAGACCTCATTTCTTCTTTTGGCGTGTTCTTAATATACTTGATGATAATTATGGGTTCTTATGTGGGTGCTTGATGTAGAAGTAAAGTGTTGTGATAATTTTGCTGAGTGTAGCAATACATATGACATACTGCTGAGTGAACCAAAAAACAAGCAGAGGTAGGTTAAACAGGTCAGGTGTGATCCGTCAGGCGGATGCAGTATTATTGATGTATTTATATGATTCCTGGTTGCTGGGACTGGGGTGGTTCCCAAAGGTTAAGTGGCTACAGGATTAAAGTTTAGCCTCAAGGAGAGGCAGTGTTAGAGAGTGTGTAGATGTGAATACCTTACACTTAGAGTTATAAGAAAAGGGTGGGATGTTGAATGATTTTCTCAGGAAAACAGCTAGTGACAACAGATTGATAGTTACAAATGAAGTGCAGTTGTGATTTTAAAAATGGCGAAACGGTGGTGGTGAGTTGTGTTGCAAAATTGTGCCATAAACCCGGACAAGTAAAATCGAGGGATGAAGGAATATCTATTCCTATCCCTATCCTTCCTGAAAGGCTGGTATTGCCATAACCAGAGGGAGGATATTGATGAGGTTGTATAATACCAATATTGATATGATTTTTTTTCACTTTAGGTATTCTGTATTATAGTTGCAGAGGTCATAAGAAGAAATGAGTGGAATTATTTTACAAATGCGTACATTTTTACATGCAATATTTCATTTTTTTTAAGATGTCTATTTTTTTATATGATTTTTATGTATATATTTTATGTTTTATTTCTATTACATTCCATGCCCCATTCTGGGTCGGAGCGTCCTCCATATATCATAGACTAGAGAGGGCGAGTGCGCACCTCCTCCTGGAGTGAGGAGCATGGGGCAGAGAGTAATGTCCTAATCCTTGTATGAAAAATATCTAGAAGTACACTATGTGTTTTATAGATAGATAAATAGATAGATATTTTTATTGACCACAATACAAAATAATCTGAATTTTACAAAAGAATATATGGTCCAAATTACAAAATTAAATACAATAGATTTTGTACAATCTTACACAAACTAAATGAATTTCAATTACACATATATTGTACTAAAACTAAAACAAAACCAATTTAACTATATGCCATCAACAAGTTCCTGTAATTACAATTTTACACATTATGATAATGTTACATTCAATATAAAGAAAGAAGCTCATGTACAATTTTACATACTACATCATAATCAGTTCTGGTTACTAGCAAGTCTAAAGCTGTGGTAACGTTATACGTCTGCCTGATCTGTAACAAAAGTTACATAGTACTCTTTTTAAGAGTACTGTACTATGACTGTCATAAATTGTCGTGCTCGATCACTGAACTCTGTTATAGGTGACGTGTTAAATCTGATAGGAGACGTGTTGAAAGCTTAATGGTAAGAGTATATTTCCATCACAGTGGAGATTTCCACAAAATCTAACAATTCATGATATTGACAGAGCAACATTGCATTTACTTGCTCAGAGAGGTAAGCAGTACCACTCGAGCAATCACAAGAACAAGAAAGCCCTCGTTTGATGAGTATCGGGCTGTGTAAAATGTATTCATGAACCTTTTGTAATAAACTGAAAAAACCCATGTTCCGATGTCTCATTATCCTTTGACATGGGACAAGTATTTTTTAAAGTGATCAAGAAGGCTTCAAAGATGATTAACTATTATTGCTTTTGAATTATCCACACACAACTCCTTTTCTTCTCTAAACTCTTCGGGAAACATTTCAGTTTTACCCTCTTCAGGTTATGAAATCTATCGCTCACCCTTTGAAAATGGTTTTACTTGGTCAAACATTGACAAAATATTTGTATTTGAGCCTTGTATGGAAAGATTTAATTCGTTCTGTTTATAAAGAATTTGTAAATATATATATCAAGCATTTAAACTAATCTTAAATTTAAATTCTGTATAACATAAACATATCAAAACAAAGTTAATTTATTTTCATACAAACTTATTACAGTGCCGGTAATTATAATTTGTCTTCCTACCTTCAGCCCTGTTAATTCTTCCTAGTTTATTTATGTGAGTGTACCAGTAAGAATTCCCATTCAGTATTATACTACTTTATTTCTTTCTTCTTTAGAAGAGATGATGCACTTTGGACAATTTCAAAATGAAAAGGACTAATTATAAGTACATTATTATTCCACTAGATTGTATATCTAGAACTAAGACTTTGGTCTTTTAACAGGTGAAGTTGAATTTCATCATTTACCTCGAGAGATGCGTATAGCAGTGAGGCACTTTATTGTGTGCATTAATAGTCTTCTTCAAGGAATGAATGCCCGAGATGAGATATATACCATTGGACATACGTCACGCATTATTGGGACCGAACTTGACGCATTTAATTCAGCCAAACAGAGAAGAAAGGTGAGTGCATCCATATAGAATACAAGCCAGTACATTTATTATGCCTTTTACTTTAGTAAATATTGGTCACCTGACTAATTTCACAGTTTTAAAATACCCCATTAAACAGGGACTTCACTGTAAGGAGAATTCCCTCTTGTCATGTTAGCGGGCAAAGGAGGTGAAATCAATCAAGATTGCTAAGAACATGCCAGTGATTGGGAGGAGGAGTGTGTGGTGTCAGCAGATCTGATGGATGAATGTGGAGAGGTGGGATATGGGTTTGGGTGGGACTGTAGGATGAAGATGCAAGGAAAAGATATACATGGAGATGAAGAATGTTAACTCAAGTGTCTGACCCTGCTATACAATGGGACTAATAAAGTTAGAATAAGGTGATTGTTCTTTTTTGCCAAGAGATGAGATCAACATTTGTTTTCGGGTCTCACTACTGTATTTTATAATTATTTGCTCTTGTTTGATCATTTTTGGAGGGTAGATTTTTATGTTTAGGTGATGTTTCTTATTTTGTTTTATTCAATGAATCTTCTGACTTTTCAAATGCCTTATGATTCAAGCACTATCTTGGTGATGAAAAAAAAAAATAATATTGTCCTGGACTTCAAGCTAGCCCACCCAGAATGTTTGCAACCTCCTCATTGCCAGATGTGTCTTAATTAACATTTGTTTACGAATCCACATCCTTTTTCTTTCTTTTATTGTCTTGTTAATACTTGTTTGTATTTCTGTGATATTTCATGAATTTGAAAGATTTTTATGGACAGTGGTTAGTATTCTTAACCTTTTTATTCCCATCCCAGCCCTTTTAGGGGAGTCTTACTTAACTCATATTCTCACAAAAACTAAAATGTAGCTCTAAAAGTTATTACAGTATTAGTCACCTATACCATGACTTCTGTAATCTCTTTTCCCTCCTCTATTCCCTTTGTCAGACATTTTATCCTAAAGAAGAAAAAGACAAGGAAGATACTCTTATGCAAAGGCCTTTCGCTTAAAGTTTCTCTGGACTTATAGTGATTGCACTTCTCAGAATCTTCTCAGCCACCTTTCTGACTTTATGTTTTTGTCATGATCTGAGGATTGGGATAATTGAAAAAAAGTTGAATCGGTTGCCCAAGCTGAGGCTGAAGCACTAGAACATGCTGGTAACGGCAAGATTTGATCAGTTTGATAATCACATCAACAAGTCTAAGGAAGTAGTGAGCCTGTCCTGTCAAACAGAACTACCACTTATGGCTGAATCTTCTCAGTCACCTTTCCTCACTGGGGAGGCTCGACCCTCAAGTGAGTGGCTCCGCCAGAGATCTCTTCAAGTAATGATTGAAGAATCACTAGTGATTCTCCAGGGATCGCCATTCCTCCTCGTGCTGGTGGGACGGGAGTCTTGGGTCAATCTTATCTGTTGACCACATGCCAAATGGCATCCTATTCTGTCTTGTCAAGATCCCGAAGGAGCTCCCTAGGTCCTCACTCTCCCAGGGAAAGTTGGCCATTCTCTATGATGGATATCATAGAAGGGATTTTTCGAAAGTTGGATCATCTCTAGACCAGATTATGGCGTTCCGCTTCCTCCCAGCTTGGAAAAGCTCCTCTCAGTAGCTGTCATCAATGCTCAGACTTGAGCTTAATCTTTTGACAAAAGGTCATAAAGTCCTTCTCATAGGAGGTGCCTATGCTGGGGAGTGGTTTCTAATAGTCTTGTGGCTCTCGGTAGTTCATCCAAGCCTTTTACAAGGACTTGGTCAATGTTCTGACTCTTGAGACTGTCTGTGCTGCCTTATAATCAGTGCAGAGATTTGGCAAGTGGCTTGGTCTCCTTCCCTTAATCTCCCTCTCTGAGAGTTGAAGGATTTCTTTAGCCTAGTGCCCGGGGCATAAGGCCAAACTCGGACCTTATCGGACTACAACACTAGGCTTGAGCCCTTTTACATCCCAATTCTAAGTTAAGTGTAGAGTGGCACAAAGAGAAGAGGCTTTTATGCCTCTTGAGAACTCTGCTGTGTTATAGAAAGAAGACCTGACATCTCATACCTGAGT
This sequence comes from Palaemon carinicauda, assembly GCF_036898095.1. NCBI lineage: Eukaryota > Metazoa > Arthropoda > Malacostraca > Decapoda > Palaemonidae > Palaemon > Palaemon carinicauda. Next base: position 46,528,106 of record NC_090738.1, read on the forward strand.
GTTGGCAACTCATCATTAGCTTGGGCATATCCAAGAAAGAGGTGTTTAGAACACGTTTTCTGACTTGAGGAGTCCATCTGTGATGCATACATCTTGATTGCTGAGAGTCTAGGTACCAGGTCTGAGTGTAACTTGTGAAATCAGAGGCTATTCTCCACCCTTACTTTCAAGAGGAATCTTACAGTTGGTTGGGTGTCAAAGGTTGGGGTGTGTATGTGCCAGAACATCTTCAAAGCCATTTTTCTACGAGTACCCACAGGTTCATTGATGCCACTGTGCTTGTCTTGTGGTGGCTGGTCAAGTAGTGGTGTAGCTAGCCCAGATCCCTTACAGGATGATACTCATCTTTATAGTAATTTATAGAGGTAAGTCTGGAATGGATGCTGAATGATTTACTCTTCTCCTCCTTTCTTTCTTCTCCTATCCAAGGGACAAAGAGGTAGAAGCATTACTGTACTTGCTGGGTCTGACATGACGCTGATAATCTATAGTTCTGAGCTCCATTTTGAAGAACTTAGAGAAGTTCGTCTCTATCCTCCCTAAATGAGGGGAAGGATGGTGGAATATATACAAACCCCTTTGGTCATATGCCAGGTATATTATCCCTGACTGTAATCCCCCTTCTTTAGGGGAAGGGATCCCTCCTTTGACCATGTACCATTCTTCTTAGACAGGCCAGCCCTTATCAGTCTATTCATCCCAATGATAGATGGATAGGAGGTTGTTGGAGTCCTCTCCGTCACTCCCATATGTGACCATGTTGATTTTACATTTCAGGGAAAAAAAATCCTACCAGTTGTTTCTAGAGGAGTTCCGATCCACCAAGTAGTGAGTCTCCCTACCTAAAGATCAATCGTTTATATTCACATAGGAACAAATTACAAATTTTTGAAATGATTTGTATTTTTCCTAGCTATACAAACCTTAGTCCTTTAGATTATACTTCCCTTCTCAACCACACCTCTCAGTTCATGGCCGAAAGGTCATAAGTGAAGACACTTTGACAGGTTAGGGGGCCGGGTCTCCTTGCCCTAACTCCCACATCGCTTTACTGCTTGTTAAAAGGATTCTACAGCAGTGTAGCTCTCACTGAAAATATATTCCCTACCTCAAGTACTCAGATTTGTATAGCTAAGAAACATGTAAATTACGCTACTATAAAAATTTGTGCTATTTGTAAATGTTTTAAAATTGGTGGCTCACATCTGTCCTACTTGTTGATGTAGAAACTGAACAGTAATAATTCAAGTATCTACTAAACAGAAGAGATGGGAATCAAGTAAAGATCCTATTACAGCCCTTGCGGAGCATTCATACTGTACAGTATAAGAAGTTTTTTCAATATTAATCTTACCCGATAATCATGTAGCTGTCAACTCCGTTGCCCGACAGAATTCTACGGAAGGGATACGCCAGCGATCACTATACAAGAAGGGGGTGTACTCACCAGCGCCACCTGTGGCCAGGTACTGCAGTACTTCTTGTTGACACCACCTCAATTTTTCCTCTGTCGTGCTTCCGGCAAGACCTACATGGATACGCTTATAATTTTGGAGTCTTGTTCACGGTTTTTGGTGAAGTATTGCTCTAAGATTTCAGCTTTCGCTATACAGGAAACTTGTCTCTTAGCTTAGATAGCTTTTAGATTGATTTGATTAATGGTTAACGAATTTTTTGCTTTAATTGGAATCCCCCCTTGACTGTTCTTTGATTCAAGATGTCCGACATTTCTCAAGCTCCTCCCCAAAGACGATGTAGGACTTGTATTAGGCGTATTCCGAAGGCCTCGGTTGATCCTCACACCGTTTGTTCCGACTGTAGGGGAAAATCCTGTCAGTTGGAAGATCGATGTGAGGAATGCGCCGAACTTTCGGAACTTGATTTTGTTCGATTCCTCAAGTATACCACTAAGTTAGAGAGAGAGAGAGTTAGGAGGAGTTCGGCTCGCTCTTCGCTTTATTCCTCACCCCATGATCCTCAACCTTTTCCTCCCCCTGTAGTGGCTACCCCCGATCCTACTATTTGTGCTCAGCCTGATATGTCTGATGTTTTACGTGCCATTCAGGCTTTAGGTGATAAAGTGGAGTCGGTAGTGAGTGACCACAAGTTCCTTTTGGCAGACGTCAAGGAACTTAAAGTGAAAAGTGCAGTGGGAAGTGGTAGTACCAGTGCTGTGCCGAGTGCTAGTGTCAGTGTCAGTGTTGTGCGTGAGGGTACTTCTGTGCGTGCCAGTCGTCCTCCCAGTCCGGGACCTCTTGCAAGCTCCCAAGCCCAGGGGAGAAGCAATGTCGAAGGGCAAAAGGGTTCGGCAGGCCTTGATCGGCGCACAGCAGTATCCTCGGTGGTTGCGGGCGTATCTTACAGAGATCGTCACTTCCACTCTCAGACGATTGAGCCCTTTATTTCCTCGTCTGCAGAAAAGAGAAAACGCTGGACTCAGGTCTCAAGACCTCTTAAGCGTAAAGTCCAGACCGCGCGAGTCCAACAGCCCGGGTGTAGCCATTGGGCTAGCTCGGACTCGCCGCAGTCATCAGGTGACTGCTCGCCTCCTAAGAGAGGTAAGGCGATGCCTCAACAGACCTCAACTTCTGTTAAGGCTCTGCCTCAACAGACCTCAACTTCTGTTAAGGCTCTGCCTCAACAGACCTCAACGTCTGTTGATCCCAAGATGACTTTGCTGCAGTCTATGCAGTCGCAGCTTGCGGTATTGATGCGTGAGTTTCAGGCAGAGAAGGTTACACCTCCTCCTGCGAGCGCTCCTCCTCCTCTACGCAGTCCAGTCTGCCAGACGTACGAAGTTGAGGTTCCTCAAGCTACCTCCATGCGTGAGCTACCGCGTTGGGAGTTGCCAGATACCAGCGTTGTGCAGCAACCTCCACCTTCCTTGAGGCAGGAATTTCTTACCACGCGGCAACCTCCTCAACAATGGGGACAGGAGTCTTATGCCTTACAACCTCCTCTACCTTTGAGGCAAGAGTATCTTGCAGTAAGACCACCCTCGAGGCAGCAACCTCTTGAGGTACGACAACCTCTGCCATCCTTGAGGCAGCCACCTCAGCTCTCGCAGCTGATACCTCAAGAACCTCAACTCGTAAGACAGGAGCCTCTTTCTGCGCAGCCGCCACCTCAACTCTCGCAGCACTCACCTCAAGAACCTCAACTCGTGAGACAGGAACCTCTTACTGCGCAGCCACCTCAACCCTTGAAGCAAGCGCAACTCTTGAGACATGAACCTCATGCAATGAGTCAGCCACCTCAACGCATGCATCTACCTCTTTCTCCTCAGCTTGAACAGTCTTTGCAGCCTGAACCTCAGGTTTTACTACAGTCGCCTCTCACCACGCTTGCTCCCCAGACTCCCGCAGAGCCTCCTTCTTCCCAGCCTCGTGACTTTGTCATTACCAGCCCTCATCCTCTTCAACAGAGACTTGAGGATGAATCCGCAAGTGTATATGCACCCGCTTGTCAGGATTCTGCCGTTCAGCATGCCGCTGTAACTTTACCTCTCGCTTCTCAACCCTCAGGTGATGAGGTTTCTGAGGAGGAAGCTGCGCACTTGGATGATCCCTCTTCTGACGTAGAGGAACCCAAGTCGTTACCACCCTCTATTGACTTTCGCAAGGTCCTGGCTCTTTTCAGAGAAGTTTACCCGGATCACTTTGTGTCTGCTACCCCTCGCTCTCCTCCATCAGAGTTTTCTCTAGGCATGCAACCTGTTAAGTCTGCCTACACTAAGCTCGTCTTCGCTAGATCTTCTAAGAGAGCTTTGAGAATGTTAGGGGATTGGTTGCAGTCCAAGCAGCAACTAGGGAAGACGTCATTCATGTTTCCACCTACTAAGCTGACTTCTAAGGCGGGCGTATGGTATGCCACAGGAGAGGAACCAGGCTTGGGAATCCCTGCCTCTGCCCAGGCTGACTTCTCAAGTTTGGTGGACTCTCCACGAAGGTCGGCTATGAGGCGCTCTAAGGTCTGCTGGACCTTTTCTGACTTAGACCACTTCTTAAAGGGAGTCTTTCGCGCCTTTGAGATTTTTAATTTTCTCGACTGGTGCCTGGGGGCCTTGAGCAAGAAGACTGCCCCATCTGACAAGGACTCGGCCATGCTTATAATGTCCTGTATGGATAAAGCAATTCGCGATGGTTCCGGCGAACTTGCCTCCATGTTTGTTTCGGGAGTACTCAAGAAAAGGGAACAACTTTGCACCTTCCTTTCCACTGGTATCACCTCTTGTCAAAGGTCTCAGTTACTTTTTGCTCCGCTTTCTAAGTTCCTGTTTCCTGAGGACCTTATCAAGGAATTGTCTGCGGCTCTTATTCAGAAGGACACTCATGACCTTGTGGCCTCTTCAGCACGTAAGGCTAAGGTTGCTCCTTCGGTTCCTAGAACTTACCGCACCCCAGTGGCCGATACTCCTGCTACAAGATTTATTCCGCCCTTTCGTGGCAGAGCCCCCAGCCGAGGAAGTACCCGTCCAGACGGTTTCAGGGGCAGGTCCAAGAAAGGTCCCAAGCCTTCAAAAGGCAAACATTGACTCTCCTCCTCTCCAGACAGCAGTAGGAGCCAGACTCAAGATCTTCTGGCAAGCTTGGGAAAGAAGAGGTGCAGACGCCCAGTCTGTCAAGTGGCTAAGGGAGGGTTACAGGATACCATTCTGCCGCAACCCCCCTCTGACCACTTCTCCCATCAACCTCTCTCCCAACTACAAGGAAAAGGACAAGAGGCTAGCGTTACACCAAGAGGTGTTGCTCCTGTTACAGAAGGAGGCAGTGGTGATAGTCCGGGACCATCAATCCCCGGGCTTCTACAACCGTCTCTTTCTGGTGGCCAAGAAGACAGGAGGTTGGAGACCGGTGCTGGACGTCAGTGCGCTCAATGCTTATGTCACCAAGCAGACGTTCACTATGGAGACGACGAAGTCGGTCCTAGCAGCGGTCAGGCAGGAGGACTGGATGGTCTCGTTGGATCTGAAAGACGCTTACTTTCACGTTCCTATTCATCCAGACTCCCAACCTTTCCTGAGATTCGTTTTTGGAAAGGTTGTGTACCAATTCCAAGTCCTGTGTTTTGGCCTAAGCACGGCGCCTATGGTGTTTACGCGTCTGATGAGGAATATTGCAAAATTCCTCCACTTGGCGGACATCAGAGCCTCCCTTTATCTAGACGACTGGCTGTTAAGAGCCCCCACAAGTCGTCGCTGTCTGGAGAGTCTCAACTGGACTTTGGACTTGATCAAGGAACTGGGTCTTTTGGTCAACTTAGAAAAGTCCCAGCTTATTCCTTCCCAAACCATCGTTTACCTGGGAATGGAGATTCGGAGTCAAGCTTTTCGGGCTTTTCCGTCGGCCCCAAGAATCAGCCAAGCCCTAGAGTGCATTCTGAGCATGCTGAAGAGGAACAGATGCTCGGTGAGACAGTGGATGAGTCTAACAGGGACCCTGTCATCGTTAGCCCTGTTCACCGAGTTAGGGAGACTCAACCTCCGCCCCCTTCAATTCCATCTAGCAGCTCACTGGGACAAGAATATGACGCTCGAAGCGGTCTCTATTCCTGTTACCAAAGAGATGAAGACTACTCTCATGTGGTGGAAGACCAACATCCTTCTCAAGGAGGGTCTATCGTTAGCGGTTCAGACCCCCAATCTTCATCTCTATTCGGACGCATCAGACTCGGGCTGGGACGCGACCTTGGACGGACAGGAATGCTCGGGAACATGGAACAAGGAACAGGAAACGCTTCACATCAACTGCAAGGAGTTGCTGGCAGTTCATCTGGCTTTAATGAACTTCAAGTCCCTCCTGCTAAACAAGGTGGTGGAGGTGAACTCCGACAACACCACAGCCTTGGCATACATCTCCAAGCAGGGAGGGACCCATTCGAGGAAGCTGTACGAGATAGCAAGGGACCTCCTCATTTGGTCAAGAAGTCTAAACCTCTCACTGGTAACGAGGTTCATTCAGGGCAATATGAACGTCTCGGCAGATCGCCTCAGCAGGAAAGATCAAGTCATCCCCACGGAATGGACCCTTCACAAGAGCGTGTGCAACAGACTTTGGACCTTGTGGGGTCAGCCAACGATAGATCTGTTCGCCACCTCCATGACCAAGAGGCTCCCTTTGTACTGTTCCCCAGTTCCAGACCCAGCAGCAGTCCACGTGGATGCTTTTCTGCTGGATTGGTCCCATCTCGAGCTATATGCATTCCCGCCGTTCAAGATCATCAACAGAGTCATTCAGAAGTTCGTCTCTCACGAAGGGACACGGCTGACGCTGGTTGCTCCCCTTTGGCCTGCAAGAGAATGGTTCACAGAGGTACTACAATGGCTGGTCGACGTTCCCAGGACTCTCCCTCTAAGAGTGGACCTTCTACGTCAACCTCACGTAAAGAAGGTACACCAAAACCTCCACGCTCTTCGTCTGACTGCCTTCAGACTGTCGAAAGACTCGCTAGAGCTAGAGGCTTTTCGAAGGAGGCAGCCAGAGCGATTGCCAGAGCAAGGAGGATATCCACTCGTAGAGTCTATCAATCCAAGTGGGAAGTCTTCCGAAGCTGGTGCAGAGCCAATGCAGTTTCCTCTTCCAATACCTCTGTAACCCAAGTTGCTGACTTCCTGTTACATCTTAGGAATGTTAGATCTCTTTCGGCTCCTACGATCAAAGGGTACAGAAGTATGTTGGCTTCAGTTCTCCGCCACAGAGGTTTGGATCTTTCCTCCAACAAGGATCTACAAGACATCCTTAAATCTTTCGAGACTTCTAAAGAACGTCGATTGTCCACTCCAGGCTGGAATCTAGACGTAGTCTTAAGGTTCCTTATGTCTCCTAGGTTTGAACCTCTCCAGTCAGCTTCTTTCAAAGACCTTACTCTCAAAACTCTTTTCCTCGTCTGCCTTGCAACAGCCAAAAGAGTTAGTGAGGTTCACGCCTTCAGCAGGAACATAGGATTCACATCCGAATCAGCAACATGTTCCTTACAGCTCGGATTTTTAGCAAAAAATGAACTTCCTTCACGTCCTTGGCCTAGATCGTTCGAAATTCCTAGCCTTTCCAACATGGTGGGTAACGAGCTAGAAAGAGTTCTTTGCCCTGTCAGAGCTCTAAAATACTATCTTAAAAGGTCAAAACCTATACGAGGACAATCAGAGGCCTTATGGTGTGCCATCAAGAAACCTTCGATGCCTATGTCCAAAAACGCAGTTTCGTATTATATAAGGCTTCTGATTAGAGAAGCTCATTCTCACATGAAGGATGAAGACCTTGCTTTGCTGAAGGTAAGGACCCACGAAGTGAGAGCTGTAGCCACTTCGATGGCCTTTAAACAGAACCGTTCTCTGCAGAGTATCATGGATGCAACTTATTGGAGGAGCAAGTCAGTGTTTGCATCATTTTATCTCAAAGATGTCCAGTCTCTTTACGAGAACTGCTACACCCTGGGACCATTCGTAGCAGCGAGTGCAGTAGTAGGTGAGGGCTCAGCCACTACATTCCCTTAATCCCATAACCTTTTTTTTTTTAACCTTTCTCTTGAATGCTTTCTTGTTGTTTTTTTTTGGGTTGTTACGGTAGGCTAGAAGCCTTCCGCATCCTAGTTGATTTGGCGGGTGGTCAATTCATTCTTGAGAAGCGCCTAGGTTAGAGGTTGTGTAGAGGTCCTTTAGTATGGGTTGCAGCCCTTTATACTTCAGCACCTTAGGGTTGTTCAGCCTCCTAAGAGGAACGCTGCGCTCAGTAAGGAAGACGAACTTATTAAAGGCAGAGTAATGGTTCAAGTCGACTTCCTTACCAGGTACTTATAATTTCATTGTTATTTTGAATAACTGATAATATGAAATACGGGATACTTAGCTTCTTGATATACATGTACACTGGTTTTCACCCACCTCCCTGGGTGTGAATCAGCTACATGATTATCGGGTAAGATTAATATTGAAAAATGTTATTTTCATTAGTAAAATAAATTTTTGAATATACTTACCCGATAATCATGATTTAATTGACCCACCCTTCCTCCCCATAGAGAACCAGTGGACCGAGGAAAAATTGAGGTGGTGTCAACAAGAAGTACTGCAGTACCTGGCCACAGGTGGCGCTGGTGAGTACACCCCCTTCTTGTATAGTGATCGCTGGCGTATCCCTTCCGTAGAATTCTGTCGGGCAACGGAGTTGACAGCTACATGATTATCGGGTAAGTATATTCAAAAATTTATTTTACTAATGAAAATAACATTTTTTTTTATTTTCTTTATTAGATATCACTTCTTAAAAACCTATTTGTATTTGGCACTTTATTTTTCTTCTATTGGATATTATTCTAATAACTATTGCGTACCTTCCTTTTCTGTTTATACCTAATAAGAGCTTATCTAAAGCCTTTTAGTATACAGTAGTGCTAAATTTAATTGGGGTCTTTTGTTTGTGATATATTTTGTTTTGTTTGATTATTAATTACTGTGAAATTAGGGTTATATAAGAGATGGGAAAATCCCAAATCTTGAATCAAGGTTTAGTGGGACCATTGTTGGGATAGGCTGACTCATGGCCAGACAACAGTATGTCTAAATGTTAAGCTCATTATCAGTAGACTTTTTGTTACACAAATTGGATTCATATACAGACACAAAATATATTTATTATGTAGAAAAGACTCTTAATTGATATCCTTCAGAACTAATCTTAACTTTTTAACTCTTTTCCTTTATATGAGGTGTCAAGCTTGATATTCATATAGTAACTGTGTAAAGATTATTAGTCAATTGTAGTAATTTTTTTCTACTGAACATTCACTCCCTTCACCATTAAAATCTAAAACACTTTATCATGTCTCTCAAAGTTCAAGAAGCTGTAATCTTAACATTTTGACAGCATATTTATTTTTGCCATTCACTTTTTAAACATGATCCAGTCCATCTTGTATCATTATCTTCTTCACTAGAGGTATGTACTTTCTCAGCTTTTATAAGATGTACATTCTAACTTATTTCATCTTTATCATTCTTTTTTCCTTTATTCCTACTCATATACAAACCTTCATCCTTTGGTAGGAGTATGCTCTCTGCAAAGCTGGATATGGCTGTTAAAACTTATAATGAGGTGGCAGTAGCAACTGAGCTCACATGTTTTTTTTAGCTACCAAATAGTACAGACCTACTTCTGGCATCCTCATTTGACTGTTTTGATTTTTCGCGTTTTCTTTCAGATGAATTTGTTGGGCAAAAGATATTTAGCAAAAAGAAGGATTTACAGATGTTTCCCAATAATTGTAGCTGTGTGACAGTTTTCTGTGCAAACCTACTGATACCCACATTGTTGTCACTTAGATAATATTCCTGCTAGCTATTTATTCCCTCGCTAGTGTGACCTTGAGACAATGACAACAACGTAATCCTAGGGAGGTTAGCATTCCTTAGAGGTGATATGCTCCATTAGGAGAAGAAGGCTTTGCTGCTGTTGAGAGTGAAGGCTAACTTCTAGTTCAACAATCTCTTCTGCTTCATCTTTGTGAGAGAGTCTTTATTGCTACTAGAGGAGAACCAGTAGAAAATGTCATCAAAGAAGTCCAGTAAGACCTATCGATAGGGTTTGCTTATGCATGACTCCTACTGCTTCTTTTCCAAAGGGAGAGACTGTATTACCAGGAACTTCCCTTCTTGAGTGAGTGCAGAGAATTGACCCACAGGGGGAAGAAACATCGACACCCACAATGCTAGGGAGGTGTATGGATACTTAGTATGAGTGTTCTCACACTTTTTACCCATGTTCCATCTCGCACCAAAAGAAGTAAGTGCTGAGAGTTGTCCCATAGCTGGAAGGAACATTGACACACACAAGAGTTGAGCACACTCACTGCCAGTTAGGATGAAGGGTGCTGCCCTTCTTTCGTCTTCCTGGAGGATCTAATTCCCTCTTTTGTGAGCTAGAATGAATTGGTGCATGGCAAGAGGTGTCCTTTAATGGGAAGAAATATCAGTACACCATGCTCTTGCACCTGTTTTCAGTCTTGTACTGGGGAATGCTTGTCAAAAATTATCTCCTAGCAGGAAGAAATGTCAGCATGTACAACGCTCAGGCTCTTAATGAACAGTGCCCTTGACAGAGCATCGCTACTTCGCCCAAAGAAGATGTCGTCTAAAATGACTGATTAACATAGCTGTGTGCATACGATCAAATTTTCCCTGCATACAGGAGTATGGTAAGTACAAAGAGTGTTATATACCTGGAGAATGCTCATACCAAGATCGTACCCAGGACTGAGTGGTATGTGATACAGGTATTACATTTGCCTGGTACCAAGAGTCAGTCTTGGAGCAGTCTTAACCTCAATTGGGATCAATGGCGCTACTCTCTTTTCCGTACTTCTTCTAATAGTTCCTGAAAGACGATGAGATCACTGCCAAGGAAGATATCATCCCAGCAGAAGGATTGAGGGGGAAAGAGCTCCTCCCTCATACAAGCAGTGTAAGCACCTAAGCATACTGTTTGACACCATCACCAAAATTGCTCTCCAAATGCAAGAATTCCATGCTCTCAATTTCTATACACACAGGTTGGATACTTAAGGTCTCTGCATGTACGTGTTCCATGCATAAGGTGTTAATGTGTATATGCTTCACGCACAAGGTCTTTGTGTGTGTGCGCTCCATATACAAAGTCTTTATGTGGATGCACTCCATGCACAAGGTCTTTATGCCTATGTGCTCCATGCACAAGGTCTTTATGCCTATGCACTCCATGCTCAAGGCCTTTATGTGTATGCCCTCCACACACAAGGTTTCACAAGTATGGGCTTGAACTGTATTGCTTACGTGCTTCACGCATCTTAGAGTATAAGAAAAGCCAGTTCTCCATGCGCACCATCCCCCGTGCATGATCATACACCACTCGATCAGACACCATGCGATTGGACTTTTCTTGCCTACTCTTCATGTTGTATATTTTGAATGATAGGACACCTGTCACCTCTTCCATCTCAATCCTTCCATGCATCAAGATCTACCTTTGCCTTGAGACCAGTCAACATCAGGAGATCCTCCCACCCTACATGACCGGTCAATGACATGAGACCTTCCCGCTCATCCTCGTGTTTGACTTAAAGCAGATGACTTCATAGGACTGCTCTGAAAGCTCTTATGATTATTGAGACGTAACATTGCGTACATACTGTCATTGGTAAGCCTCCTCACCAGCAGTAGACCATCACACAATGTGCCTTTGTAGCTCTCTTACATTGGACCATCAGGAACTGAAATGGCTAGTACATGTACTTCTCTATCCTCTAAGGACATGGGAGTTAGGAGCACCTCGGCCTCTGAGGAATCAGACCTTCAAGCTCTTGTCCCTTCTTCTACAGAGTATTGTCCCTGTTCTGTTCTCAGTCCGGTATGTGTGGTTGCAATTAAGAAATTTTTCTGGAGCTATGTGCCGAGGTCTCTCTCAGTTGAGACTATGAATCATTGGACATTGGACCAAAGATCTGATTTTGGATTAGCTAAAGTAGAAATTCACAAGGGGAGTCTATGGTCTTCAAGCTACTGTCACTCATTTATGAGTTCAGAGATCTTGGGGGGGCAACTATAGCTCTGATCAGGAGAAAAATTACATCCATTGATCAGCATTTTGGCGCCCTTGTAGGATTGAACCCTCCTTTGAGTTGCTACAATTGGAATGTCATGTGCAGCTTAGATATGGTCAATTCTGAGACCTCTGGTCAATGGAATTCTATATACTTCTGCTTCTTTCGACCTTGTTATCCCACTATTGTATGGTCAGCCGCTTGAGTCAACTTTTTTTATCTATTTTTATTTCTTGCATCATCATCTCCCACTTCAAATTCTCACATATCCCTCCTCACCAGATGCATCCATCTGATGTGCTGATGCCCAACACTCCTTCCCATTACTGGCATGTTCATACTCTCTTGATTAGTTCCCCCTTCTCTCTATATATTACATAGTCATAGTATCTTAGACAAGCTTCCCTAACCTTCCCCTTTACATTAAATATAGCACATTACATATCTTGACTCTCCTTCCTTTCCAGTAGTGATATTTCAGCAATCCGGACTCTCCTTCCTTTCCAGTAGTGATATTTCAGCAGTTCGTGCAATCCGTCTCACCATCCTCATTTCAGTTTTTTCCAACAGTCTTTTCTTTCCTCGGAAGTGCCCAATTTTCTGCCCCATAAAGTAGTTCAAGCCTGATAACTATCTTATGAATATTGATTTTGAACCTTAATGGTATTTTCTTGTCCAAAACGACTCGTTACTTATCTCCATTTTGGCCATATTTTTCACTCTCTGTCTCACTGCGTTCTCAGTACCTCCCTCCTCTGTTATTATTGATGCCAAGTAGTTAAACTCTTTGTTCTGTTATAGCTCTGTATCATCTTCCACTTGAATGTTTACTTCATGTCCTCTATCACTAATCATTAGGTCTGTCTTTCTAATGTTCACCTTCAGTCTTTTCCTTTTTATTATTATTATTATTACTTGCTAAGCTGCAACCCTAGTTGGAAAATCAGAATGCTAAAAGCCCAGGGACCCCAACAGTGAAAATAGCTTTTTCAATATTAAACTTAGCCGGTGATTATATAAGCTGCAACTCTGTTGCTCGACAGAAAACTCTACGTTAAAAATCCGCCAGCGATCGCAATGCAGGTAGGGGGTGTACTTCAACAGCGCCATCTGTCGTGCAGGTACTCAGTACTCAATGTAAACACAGAACTCAATTTTCTCTCTGTCGGGCTACCGGCAAGACCTACTAATTCGCTGTTACTAACTGGATTTGTTTTCACAACTATTTGGTGAAGTACACTATTCTAGTTTTGAGCTTTCGCTATGCAGGTGTTTTATCTTCATCTCAAAACTTGAACTCGTTTTGGATAGATTTAATTAGGGTGACAAAGAGAGTATGGACTCTCTTTCACTTTTAAATGGCCGACCCTTCCCTTAGACGGAAGTGTGTTTAGGTTTTTAGTAATTTTGCTTAACACGTTATATATTTTATATCTCTCCGCCTTTATTAGGCCTCTTCGATTAACTTTCCATTTATTATAAACATATAAAAATAAATTTTTATGTTTTGTTTATATGCGACCTTTCCTGATAGTAGGCGGTCCTTACTTGGAACCGAAGTTAATCAACGTTGAGCCCGTTATATCGTATTTAGCCTTTAAAGAATTTAAAACTTTTTAAATTTAATGTTTTATGAAAGAATTTCTTTGATAGTCTTCGTACTGTTTTCAAAGATGAACTAACGTTTAGTTTTTTAGACTACGCAGTTGTTGACGTTCAGGACGTTCAACATGCGCTCTATCGTTACGATAGAGAGAGAGTGTATCACGGTTTCACTTTGCAGTAAGAGTAAATCGATTCTGACGTTTTGTTCATTCTTTCTTAGCTTAAATGTTTTAAATTCTAAATTAAAGGAACTTTTTTTGGAAAACCTTTCAGTTTTTTCCTTTAGTCAAATAACATGTTTTTTTGACGATATATAATTGGGCTCTTCTCTTAGGTGCGAAATCAAGAGAGAAAGAGAGAGAGAGATAGAGACGGAGGGAGAGAGAGGAGAGAAAACGTTCCGTTCAAGCGGGTAACGTTGTTCACGAGTTGCTCTCGTCCCTAGTCGCTGTACGGGGAGGAAGGATAAAACGTTTTTAGTTTTTTATTCTCGTCCCCAGGCTATGTGCGGTGAGAGATTGAAAACGTAGTTATATGAACTAGTGTTTAGTCTCTTTCCCAGCCACTGATTTTTTTTATCTTAAAATATGTTTTCTGTTTTTTGCTGGTATTAATGAGCTTGCATTATACGACTGATTTCGCAATTACTACCTTTTAATGAAGGGTAGAATTGCGTATTTCAGGTAGAAATCAGTAAAAGTTTCGATTTCAGTGAAATAAGTGCAAAACAGAAAATCGATAAAGTGATATGCGCAAAGTGTTACAGTGTTGCGTCCGAGGGTTCGTCTGTTCGTGCCTGTCGTTCACCTAGTCCGGGACCTCTTGTAAGCTCCCAAGCCCAGGGGAGAAGTAATGTCGAACGACTTATGGGTTCGAGAGGCCTTGATCAACGAACAGACGTTTTCCCTCTGTGGTTTCGGGCGTATCTACCCAAGATCGCCCCACCCACTCTAAGACGAGAGAGCCCATTTATTCCTCGTCTGCGGAAGAGGTTTCTCGTAAGAAACCATGGACCAAGGTCTCGCGGCTTATTAAGCGCAAGACGGTCCTTTCCGCGCAAGTCCAACGGCCCAGTTGTAACCACTGGGTCAGTTCGGACTCGCTGCAGTCTTCCGACGACTGCTCACCTCCTAAGAGAGGCAAAGCGGTACCGCATCAGGCAGTCACACCGTCTGTTGCCGCACCTGCTCCTGTAGACCCTAGTGGTCTTTGCTGCAGACCATGCAGTCTCAGTTAACGTCATTGATGCAGGACTTTCGTGCGGAGAAGGTTGACACTGCACCAACCTCTAGCCTACAACCAACCACGGTTGTGCGTCCTGTGGACGCTGAGGCGACCTTCTCCCGCACTCCAATAGAGTCCCGCCACCCATGCGTTCCAGTGTACCCTGCCAGCCGCATGTTGACGTTCAGCGACGCACGGAACCTTCCGTTGACGTTCGCGAGGTACAACAACAGTCTTAAGTTGTTTTGTTTTGACGCGGTGCGTCAACTTCCGCATTCTAGAGTTGTTTTGACGCGGTGCGTCAACTTCCGCATTCTAGAGTTGTTTTGACTGCTCAGTCTAGACAGTCAAAGCAGTCTCGAGTGGACACTGTACGTCCTCACACACCTGTTGTGGTTGACAGTTCAGTTGTTGACAGTTCACAGACTGTCAAGCAGTTACATGACGTTGCCTTCTGGTCTGCTACTTATGCACCAGTGAGAGACTCACTGAGGTAACCTAGCTTTTATCGGACAAGGTTCCTGTGGATGAGGAAGTTGCTGTTCTCCCTCCTACTGGTATTCCCTTGAGGACTCTGTCAGATGGAGAGGAGCCTTAAGCTGCTTAGCCTCCTATGGACTTTAATTAAATCATGATATTTTTTTTAAGGATCTTCGTCTGGATCTTGTAACTGCTGCTCCTCGTTCGCCTAAACGTCAGAACTTACACTAGGCCTAGCTACTTCGAAGCCGTTGTTTTTAAGCTAGTGCTCTCTCGCTCTTCTAGAGAGCGTTACGTTGGCTAGGCGACTGGTTTTTGCACCAGGAGGAGTTTTTAGGGATACAGCCTTTGATTTCCCTTCTTTTAAACTGGCTTATAGAGCGAGAGTCTGATATGACACGAGAGAAGTTCTCGGCTTGGGAGTTCATGCCTCTGCCCAGATAGACTTCTCAATTCTGGTAGACTCGCCCTGGCGCCTAGCCAGGAGACGCTCCAAGTTGTTTACAGGTCAACTTCTCAGCTTTTGTCAAGCCTTTGAAGTTTTGCTGTACTATTATGTCACACATAACAAGGCTTTCAGGGATGGTAAACGGTTCCGCCTCAGTCGCTAACCCCGTCTGTTGCCACACCTGCTCCCGTAGACCCTAAATGGGCTTTGCTGCAAGCCATGCAGTCCAAGCTTGCGTCCTTGATAGAGGACTTAAATGCGGAGAAGAACCTTCTGGCCAACAACCTTCCAACCGGTCGGTTGTGCGCCCTGTTGACGCTGAGGTAACCTACTCGCGTCTGTCAGTTGAGGAGGTTCCTCCTTCTGGCCAACAACCTTCCAACCGGTCGGTTGTGCGCCCTGTTGACGCTGAGGTAACCTACTCGCGTCTGCCAGTTGAGGTGATTCCTCCTTCTGGCCAGCAACCTTCCAACCGGTCGGTTGTGCGCCCTGTTGACGCTGAGGTAACCTACTCGCGTCTGCCAGTTGAGGTGGTTCCTCCACCGATGCGACCCAGTGTGGGTTGCCAGTCGCACGTTGACGTTAAGCGACGCTCGGAGGTGGTTGTTGACGTTCAGGACGTTCAACAACCAGCAGAGGTGACTTGTTGTGACGCAGTGCGTCAACCTCAGCAACCCGGTAGGGTGTTGACTGCACAACCCAGACGGTCTAGACAGTTTCGGGTTGACGCTGTACTTCCTCGCGCACCCATGGTTGTTGACAGTTCACAGACTGTGCAGCAGTTCCATGATATTGCGTCCGGCTCCGTCACGCATCCACCAGTGCGACCGGATTCAGCGAGTCAGACGTTGCCCACTCCGTTGCCGTTTCCTCATCAGTTTCGGATGAGGAACCCTCTGATGAGGACGTTGCTGAACAAGACGATCAGCCCCCAGCCCTGCTATCCATCCAGAAGATGCTGAAGAAGGAACGCTGCTCAGTCAGGCTGTGGATGAGTCTGGTAGGGACACTGTCATCCGTGGATCAATTTGTGTCACTAGGAAGACTACACCTCCGTCCTCTTCTATACCACCTAGCTTTTCACTGGAAAAAGGACAAGACGCTAGAAGCGGTCTCGATCCCGGTTTCCGGAAAGATAAAGTCTTGTCTGACTTGGTGAAAGGACTATATCAACCTTAGAGAGGGTCTTCCCCTATCTGTTCAGACTCCCAACCACGTTCTCTTCTCGGACGCATCGGACGTAGGCTGGGGTGCGACATTAGACGGTCGGGAATGCTCGGGATTATGGAACTCGAGTCAAAGGACAATGCATTTCAACTGCAAGGAGCTTCTGGCAGTACGTCTGACCTGGAAAAGCTTCAGGTCTCTCCTTCAAGGCAAAGTGGTGGAGGTGAACTCGGACAACACCACGGCTTTGGCGTACATCTCCAAGCAAGGAGGGACCTACTCTCTGACGTTGTACGAGATCGCAAGGGACCTCCTCACCTGGTCAAAAGGTCTAGACATATCACTAGTAACGAGGTTCATCCAAGGCAACTTGAATGTCATGGCAGATTGTCTCAGTCGGAAGGGACAAATAATTCCAACAGAATGGACCCTCCACAAGGATGTATGCAAGAGACTTTGGGCCACCTGGGGCCAGCCAACCATAGATCTCTTCGCAACCTCGATGACCAAGAGGCTCCCAATATTTTGCTCACCAATCCCGGACCCAGCAGCAGTTCATATAGATGCCTTTCTACTAGATTGGTCACATCTAGATCTATATGCATTCCCTCCGTTCAAGATTGTCAACAAGGTACTGCAGAAGTTCGCCTCTCACGAAGGGACAAGGTTGACGCTAGTTGCTTCCCTCTGGCCCGCGAGAGAATGGTTCACCGAGGTACTTCGATGGCTAGTAGACGTTCCCAGAACACTTCCCCTAAGGGTGGACCTTCTACATCAGCCACGCGTAAAGAAGGTACACCAAGGCCTCCACGCTCTTCGTCTGACTGCCTTCAGACTATCGAAAGACTCTCGAGAGCTAGAGACTTTTCGAAGGAGGCAGCCAGAGCGATTGCTAGAGCAAGGAGAACATCCACCCTTAGAGTCTACCAATCGAAGTGGGAAATCTTCCGAAACTGGTGCAAGTCAGTATCCGTATCCTCGACCAGTACCCCTGTAACTCAAATAGCTGACTTCCTCTTATATCTGAGGAAAGAACGATCTCTTTCAGCTCCCACTATCAAGGGTTACAGAAGCATGTTGGCATCAGTCTTCCGTCACAGAGGCTTAGATCTTTCCAACAATAAAGATCTACAGGACCTCCTTAAGTCTTTTGAGACCACGAAGGAGCGTCGTTTGGTTACACCTGGTTGGAATTTAGACGTGGTACTAAGATTCCTTATGTCAGACAGGTTCGAAACGCTACAATCAGCCTCCCTGAAAGATCTCACCTTAAAGACTCTTTTCCTGGTATGCTTAGCCACAGCTAAAAGAGTCAGTGAGATTCATGCCTTCAGCAAGAACATCGGATTCTCATCCGAAACGGCTACATGTTTTACAACTTGGTTTTCTAGACAAAACGAGCTGCCTTCTCGGCCTTGGCCAATATCGTTCGATATTCCAAACTTATCGTATGGTTGGAAATGAACTAGAAAGAGTCTTATGTCCTGTAAGAGCTCTTAAGTTCTATTTAAAACGAACTAAACCTTTACGAGGCCCGTCTGAAGCTTTATGGTGTTCAGTTAAGAAACCATCTTTGCCTATGTCAAAGAATGCTTTATCCTATTTTATCAGACTGTTAATACGAGAAGCTCATTCCCATCTGAATGAGGAAGACCAAGCTTTGCTGAAGGTAAGGACACACGAAGTAGAGCTGTCGCAACTTCCGTGGCCTTTAAACAAAATAGATCTCTGCAAAGTATAATCGACGCAACCTATTGGAAAAGCAAGTCAGTGTTCGCGTCTTTTTATCTTTAGAATGTCCAGTCTCTTTACGAGAACTGCTACACTCTGGGACCATTCGTAGCAACGAGTGCAGTAGTGGGTGAGGGCTCAACCACTACAATTCCCTAATTCCATAACCTTTTTAATCTTTCTCTTGAAATGTTTTATTATTGTTTTTGGGTTGTCCGGAAGGCTAAGAAGCCTTTCGCATCCTACTTGATTTGGCGGGTGGTCAAAGTCATTTCTTGAGAAGCGCCTAGATTAGAGGTTTTGATGAGGTCCTGTTGTATGGGTTGCAACCCTTGATACTTCAGATCCTAGGGGTCGCTCAGCATCCTAAGAGGATCGCGAGGCTCCGTAAGGAAGACGTACTTAAAAAGGCAGAGTAATTGTTCAAGTCGACTTCCTTACCAGGTACTTATTTATTTTATGTTTGTTATTTTGAATAACTGCTAAAATGAAATAAAAAATCCTTAGCTCATAATAATGTAAACAATTATTGCTGGTCTCTACCCACCCCCCTGGGTGTGAATCAGCTTATATAATCACCGGCTAAGTTTAATATTGAAAAATGTTATTTTTATAATAAAATAAATTTTTGAATATACTTACTCGGTGATTATATATTAAAGGACCCTCCCTTCCTCCCCAATAGAGACCCAGTGGACCGAGGAGAAAATTGAGTTCTGTGTTTACATTGAGTACTGAGTACCTGCACGACAGATGGCGCTGTTGAAGTACACCCCCTACCTGCATTGCGATCGCTGGCGGATTTTTAACGTAGAGTTTTCTGTCGAGCAACAGAGTTGCAGCTTATATAATCACTGGGTAAGTATATTCAAAAATTTATTTTATTATAAAAATAACATTTTTCTCTCTTGTTTGATAGTTATCTTCATATTTTATTATTATCTTCTTCCTACTTTCTTCTGGCTATATTCTTTTCCTTCACAGTTGTTTGAATATCTTGATTCCATCACCATGTTTCTTTTCCTGTTGATGATTGCCACTAGTCCTCCCAGGCACATCTGCTGCTGCTGGTACCACATTCTCTTTCATAAAATCCCATTTCTCTTCAGCAATTCTAACATTTCATTTACATATCTCTCTACCCTTTCTCTCTCTTTTTTACTTCTGATCTTTCTTTGCTTTTCCCATTCAACTTCCAAGTTTTGATCCTTCTATTCTTCACTCGGCTTTTCTTTTCCTTATGCCTTTCAGCTTAAAATCTGCAACTATCAGTATAGGTTGAGCTACAATAGATTTGTTTGGAATAGTACTACAATCCATATTGATTATCTTGTCTTCCTTCCTAACCAGCACACAGTCAATTTGTTTCATTTCGTTCACTTTTATAAGTTACCAGATGACTTCCCCTTTTCTCAAACTGTGTATTCATGATTACCAGATTCATAGATTTGGCTAATTCCAAAAAAAATTAATCTTGTGTCTTCTTCCAAAACCTCTTCATCTTTGTGTTTCCTTAAAAGCCATCAGAACTCTCTCCTACATAGGCATTCATGTCCCCAGATAACACCAGCAGTTCACTTCTTGAAACTCTTCATGGACTGTATATTCTTCTATTTTCCCTCTTAATTCCTCCATTTCCTCTGCTACAACCTTGTTTGTTACACCCTTGTTGAGGGGTTTATGCTAAGATGATATACCATGTTCTCCTATATTTCACAAACTCTAAGCCCATGAGCTTGTCACTGATACACTGGACCTCTGTGACATTTTCCTACAAGTCTGAATGAAGAATATCCCCTACCCCATTTCTCCTTGTATCTTTCCTTGTATATTAATCTTTATATCCTTCCCCAAGCTTTCTTGCACTTTAACCCCTGTTATTTTGTCCCCTGTATCCATAGAATCATAATTTTCCTTCTCACCATGACACCCACTAACTGTCTTCCCTTTCCTGGGAAGCTACCAACATTCCAATTTCCAATTCATATCTTTCATTTATTTTTCAAATCCTTTCACGTCACTGGCTTCTTTAGCTGTCGTCATAAATTCTGCAGTACCCTTTTCATATTTCTCACTACTGTCAGTTATTATCCTGCCTTCTGTCCACTCCATAGATCCTCTCTTCTAATTTCTTGACATCTGAATCTGTTTCCATTGCCAGCCTCCAGCAACTTCAGGATTTGAACACTGGGCAGTTGCAGTGAAGTGCTTCATCATGACTCATGGCTTAACATGCCTTGAGACTTCCCTTTCTGCCCTGGTAGGACACTATAACTTTTCTTACAGCAATGGAAGGAATAAGGGAAGAGATCATAAAATACTTTTTTTTCTGGCTTCATGGGACAATCAGTTGTGCTCCTTTGGCTGTTGAGGAGACGAAAGAACCATCCTGTAATCGAGTGCATAAACTCAAGACTTATTGGATTTGCTTTCAAGAAGAACCTGTCAGGGGAGCAGTACTTCATGACAATAGTTTGGTAACAACAGATAACCTTTACTACCCTTTACCTATGTAAGTATACCCTCAGATCCCTGGAAAGGCTTCCTGTATCCTTGGGATAGTGATAGTTGCTCAAAAGATAGTGTAGTAATCATAGTTCTTTTATGGGACAGGGAACATCTCGTCTAAGATAGTGGTCACAACATGATAATAATGAGAGGTTATATTGACTGTCCCCTTTTACCTCTTCTTTTTTTCTTTCCCCTCCTTAGGGTGCAGCACTCACTTCATTATATGCTGGACCAGACACTAGATACAGATAAATTGTGGGATCGAGCAACTTTTCTTAACATATAAATTTTGTTTAGGAGTATCTCCCCCTTCCTCCCAGTTGAGGAGAAGGATAAAGTAATGCATGCAGATCCATTTCAAATAAATGACCATACATTCAGGCAACATATCCTCCACATGGATATTGGTTCTTCCGTGGCCATCTACCAGTCCTTAGTGTCCTGGCTTAAGACCTGTCTCATCTTCATGCCCAGGTCATAAGTAGATAGACAGGAGTCCTCTTTTTAGCTCCTGTAGAGGACAGAAGTACTTAGACATATCCTGGGAAAGTAAACAAGCTAGTTTGATTATAGGGCCTTCTTCTCTCCTAAAGTTAAATCTCCTATTCAAGAATAAAGGTTTGTATTTGTGTAGGAACAAATTTCCATTTTTCCCAGCTATACATACCCGAGTCTTTTAAGTTACACTTCCTGCCTGAACCACCTCATAAGTTCTTGGTTTAAGATCAAAGTGGGAGCTCAGTGGCCTGTCAGGAGGTGGGTCTTACTTGCCACCCTCCAGGTATAAGTAATTACTGCCACCTCATTATAAGTTTTAAGAGCCGTATCCAGCTTTGCTGAAAGCATACTCTCATTAGAGGACTCTTGTTTGTATAGCCAGGAAAAATACAAATCACTTTTAAAATTTTGATTTTTACAGACAGCTTCAAATAAAGTTTCCCTCGTGTTTGTGGACCGAACACTGGATTTGGCTGATGCTTCTAGCCATGCAGGTGAAACATTGATGGAGAGGATTTTATCACTTTTGCCACGTCTTTATGGTCACAATTTGGACTCTGCTGTCAATATGGCTCCCACTTGTCATGTTCATCCGTAAGTGGAAATTTGCTTTCCAGCATAATTGTTGTCATGTATAATCTATTTCAGTATTGACCAAAGATCGAGTTTATATATATATTTTTTTTTTTTTTTATTTTAGTGACAATTATTATAACATACTTATAGGGGTTTTCATTTATCATTACAGTTCGCTATATGAGATGTTTACTTTTCCTAAAAAGATGTGGATGGTTAATTTTACCATGATTGAGGGTAGTGGGTTACAAAATATAATTTTAATGACAAATTATTTTATCCCAGAGAGATGAAAAAGGTGTGTTTCTCCATGTGTACAAACTTTTCATACTTTAGAACAAACTTTTCATACTTTAGAATAGGGATGTCATTGGTGGTGTAGGAACAAAATGACAGGTAGCCCAAGGGGGAAGCCCCACCCACCCACCTGTCATAGAATAGTCCCTATTGTGTTTGGCCACAACATGTACTGAGGTATCAGTGTGGTAGTATTTTGACTGCTGTATCTTTTCTTACATTTGTTTGTGATAATTGTTGGTGTTTTGTAATTGTACCAAAAGGTAAGCATGTGGTGAGCTGATTTTTTATTTTATATGAGATTACAAACCTTTGAGACTTCATGTGTTGTGTACTTTTGCGAAGTTTTAAATGTACGCACCCTCTTCTTGGAATGTTTTTTTCACTACCCACCCCGAGAGGTGGTTTCACAGGGAGTCCTATCCCTGTTTCGACTGCCTTCCTGGACTTCTTTGGCCCCTTCCTCTTCGTCTTCCTCTTCTTCATCTGAGAAGAAGAGTTGGAATGTGAGTTGGAGGATGACAAGGAGGAGGATGAGGAGGAAGAACAGTGTATAGGCTTCTACCTCTTCCTGACTCTTGCTCCTGGCTTTGCAAGCAGAAGGGTTGAGATCTGAGCAACACTTGACCATGAAGCTTCCCCAAAGGGAGAACCATACGGGTTGTTCCAACAAGAGCTACAACACTGGGGCACACTGTCACAAGGGCAGGGGAAGGAATGCTTGTAAGGCCACACAACCCCAAAAGGAGCTTGGCCAAAGGCACAATCACTGACAATGTGGGAGGAGGAATGGCCACTGGCTAACTTAATGACACAAGGGTTGGGGGCAACAGCCACAGTGGAAGGGATAGGGATCACTGAAACGAGGTCAGATATTGGGGTAACCTTGGGGACATTGTTAGCACTTACCTTTGCCTTCCCGTCTCCTGACACCAGCACCTTACCTGTGACGTCACGGGAAACACTTGAGATACATGTAAAAGTACAGTGGCTACCAGAGAGAAGTCGACTTAACTACCAACTCCCTCATGTAATGGAGGGCTTACTTGAAAGACTTGACAGTTACAATAATTGGAAATACAGCTGGAATGGAAACACCCATATATTGCTTATAAGAAATGTGCCCACTATTAAGCACTAAAAGGCAATAGGTCAAACATCTAGAACAAAAGTTTCTGTATATGAAAAACTAATATTACAAAATGACAGAGGACAATTTTTTTACCTTATATTGCAAAAAAATACTCAGGATACAAAATGACATTCACGTGGCCGATAAAAATTTTAAAATTCGTGCTCTGCATGTCTGTTCGACTTTGAACTCGCCACCATCCTCCTGCTCTCCTATTGGTCCGGATCTTTCCCATCATGCATCTTTCGGTGTCCCTCGACCATTTCGTTTCAGCATTCGCTATCATTTAAATTGAATTCGTGTCGGTGATTTCGATTTCATACTTATATTTTCAATGTTACTTTATTCAACCTGTAATTCTATAGCCGTGGGTCCTAAGAATGTTGCTGATGTTCAAGGAAAGGAGAAGAAGATGCTTTTTATGGAGATGAAGCTGAAGATAACCATGCAGTATGAGGGAGACATGCAGTTGAGTGTGATTGCTAAGGAGTATTGCCAAAATCTGTTGATGATAGGCACCATCCTTAAGCAGAAGGAAGCCATCAAACCATCAACACCTTCTAAGGGTGTGACTTTCCTCTTTAGTAAGAGTAGCCATGTCCATGATGAGATAGAGAGACTTCTTCTCCTCTGGATTAAGGACAAGGAAATCGCTGGAGACACAATCCCCGAGACAGTAATCTGCCACAAGACCAGCACCATTTTTGGTGATCTCCGTGATTCTCAAGCCGGAAACGATGTAGGTGAAGGGACGTTGCAGCAGGCAACCCCAGAGTTCATGGCTTCATGCGGGTGGTTTGAAAAATTCAGGAGACGGACGGGCGTTTATTCGGTGGTGCGGCATGGGGAGGCTGTCAGCTCGAACACAAAAGCAGCCAAAGCCTTTGTTAAGAAATTCAACGAGTTGACTATCTAGGAAGGCTATATTCCCCTGCAAATCTTCAACTGTGACAAAACTGGGCTCTTTTGGAAAAAAAAATGTCCCGTCAGACCTATATCACAGCGGAAAGGAAGAAGCTCTCCGGGCATAAGCCTATCAAGGACAGGGTTACTCTTGCACTCTGACAGTACCAGTGGGGATTGTAAGGTTGAGGCCCTACTGGTGTATCATTCGGGGAGTCTTCGAGCCTTCAAGTCTGACAAAGTGCTGAGGGAGAAGCTTCTGGTGATGTGGAGGGCTAATGCAAAAGCCTGGGTAATGAGACAGTTTTCCATAGAGTGGGTTAACCTCTGTTTTGGTCTGGCTGTTAAAAATCATCTGGAAGAGAACTGCCTCCCTCTGAAATGTCTCATGGTGTTAGACAATGAATGCACCTACTCACCCTTCTGGCCTTGAGGATAATATCTTCCTAGAATAGTCCTTTATCAAGGTTCTCTTCCTTCCACCTAACACCCCCCCTCACCTCCAGCCCATGGAACAGCAAGTGATTTTGAATTTCAAGAAGCTCTGTACCTAACATCTCTTCAAGAGATGTTTTGAAATCACTGACAGCACAAACCTCACCCTTTGTGAATTTTGAAAGGAGCAATTCGATACTGTAATAGGCCTCAGACTCATCAATCAATGTTGGCAGGAGGTTTCAAGGCGCATCATAAACTCTTCGTGGAAGAAACTCTGGCCTGATGCTGTCTGCGTGAGAATTCAAGGGATTCAGCATAGGCCTAGCAAAAGGCAAAACCAAGACTGTTGATGATCTTGAACCTGTTCCGCAACCTGAGGTTGAGGAAATTGTTTCACTCGAGAGGTCTATGGGGCTGGTCATCGATGAGGACAACATAAATTAGCTTCTCGAGGGCCACCAAGAAGAGCGTACGATGGACAACCTGAAGGAGTTGGAGGCTATGCAACTGAATGTCGTTCAGGAACAGTTCTCTGGCGGCAAGGAGGAGGACAGAGCTATGACAATGACTATAGCAGAAATTAAGGAGATTCTATCTTCATATCATAAATTGGCAGATTTCTCAGAAAAGAAACAATCTGAAAAGGTTCGCACAGGTCGTCTTTTTGCTCAGTTTAAAGGCGTTGTGCGGTAATATCAGTAATCAGGTTTTATCATATGTCAAAATGTCGGGTTTGGTGTGTGATTCAAGACTCACCTATTGCCTGCAATCTCAGCAGCCCCATGTGCCAGCTGCAAGTCCTTAAAACTGGCGCGCCGCAGCCAAATTTTGTCAGCCAGCTGTGACGTCATACCAGAAACTTACCGTGAGCGATGCATGGTGGCCGGCGTGTTTACCTGTCTACCGAAATTGTTTATGTATATATATATATATACATAAGTAGACCCCCGGCATACGGCGTCCCCAGCTTACGTTTTTTTCATGTTACGGTGTGGAATACAATTTTTTTTCGTCCCCTCGTTACAACATTTTCCCCACCTTACGGCATCGAATTCCGAAACTCAAATTTGGCGGTTTCTACGCGTACGACTGTGCGAGTCACTAGCCTACCACCACGCTCATACATCACTAAGAAGCTGGTCTGCTATTGGTCGGTGTCACAGTGTCACTAAGATGGCGATACGCTATTGGCCGAAAATCCTCCCACAATGCTTGAGAGACATGCTGCCTCTCTCTCTCTTTGTCATACGCGCGCTCAGTTCAGAATCTCGTGTGCGTGTCGTAAAGACTTGATCTTGCGTGAGTGCTTGCGATATTGTTATTTTTTGTGCATTTTAGTGCTTAATTATAACTTTAATTCGTTAGCCATGGGTCCCAAGATTGCTAGTGATGTTAAAGGCAGAAGTAAGAAGATGATAACTATGGAAACGAAGCTGGAGATCATAAAGAAATATGAAGAAGGCATGCGCATCATTACCCTCGCTAATAAGTACGGCCGTAACCAATCTACGATTGGTACAATTGTTAAGAATAAGGAAGCCATTAAAGCAAGTAAGTCTTCTAAAGGCATGACTGTCCTTGCCAGTGGAAGGACCTCAATCAACGATGAGATGGAGAGACTCCTTCTTCTGTGGATTAAAGAGAAGGAAATCGCTGGTGATACACTCACGCAATCGGTAATTTCGCACAAGGCGAGCGCCATCTTCGCCAATCTCGTGTAAGCCCAGAGAGACGGCGGAGGTGAAGGAACGTCGCAGCAAGCCCCCCAAGAGTTTAAGGCTTCTCATGGGTGGTTTGATCGGTTTAGGAAGAGGACTGGTATTCACTCAGTCGTCAGGCATGGAGAGGCGGCCAGTTCTGACAAGAAAGCAGCAGAAGAATTCCTCAAGAAGTTTGAGAACGTAATTTCCAGAGAAGGCTACATTCCTCAGCAAGTTTTTAACTGCGATGAAACTGGCCTATTCTGGATTAAAATGGCCCGCCGTACATATATCACAGCTGAAGAAAGGAAAATTCCTGGCCATAAACCAATGAAGGACAGACTAACGCTCGCATTTTGTGCAAATGCCAGTGGGGACTTAAAAATTAAACCCCTACTGGTATACCACTCAGAAAATCCTCGTGCCTTCAAGTCACAAAATATCACGAAGGAGAGGCTCTCGGTATTTTGGAAGTCTAAGGCTAAGGCCTAGGTCACGAGGACCATATTTTTTGAGTTGATAAACGTCTGCTTGGGTCCTGCTGTCAAGAACTATTTAGAAGAGAATGATCTTCCTCTGAAATGTCTCCTGTTGTTGGACAATGCCCCTGCTCACCCTCCTGGCCTCGAGGACATCATTCATCCTGATTTCTCCTTCATTAAGGTTCTCTATCTGCCACCAAACACCACCCCTCTCCTTCAGCCTATGGACCAGCAAGTGATTGCCAACTTCAAGAAGCTTTACACGAAGCATCTGTTCAGAAGATGCTTTGAAGTGACTGAAAGCACTCAACTCACCCTCCGTTAATTTTGGAGGGGGCATTTTGACATCGTTCAATGCCTGAAGATGATCGACACAGCTTGGAATGAGGTTTCACGGCGCACCTTGAACTCCTCATGGAAGAAACTGTGGCCAGCTGTTGTATCAGAACGAGACTTTGAAGGTTTCGATCCCTCAACCGAAGACAAGGTCGTTGATGATCCTGCCCCTGAGGGTGACGTTGAGGAAATAATTTCAATCGGGAGGTCCAATGGGGCTTGTTGTCGATGAGGCTGACGTCCATAACCTTATCGAGGAGTACAGGGAGGAGCTTACGACTGAAGACTTAAAGGAGTTAGAGGAAATGCAGTTGACGATCATTCAAGAAGAGCACAGCTCTAGTGGAGGCGAGGATGGGGGGGTTGACTGAAGAAACGACATCGTCAGAAATAAGGGAAGCTATCGGTTGGTATGAAAACTTTACGAGTTTCATTGAAAAGAAACACCCAGAAAAACTTCACACAAGTCGTCTTATGCAGAGTGTTATTGATAAGTGTATGAGTCATTTTAAGAATATGTTGAGGAATCGTCAGAAACAGGCTTCTTTGGATAGATATTTCTCCAAAAGAGAAATGTCAGAAAGCAAAGACGATAATAGTGATTCTATCAAAAAAGCTAAAAAAAAAGAGTAATTTTTTAAGTTCTGAAAAAAAAATCATAAAAAAATATTTCAAAAGACAAAAATAATAAAAAAAGCATTTTTAATTTTAAGTGTTTATTAGTAAGAATAAATTTATTTTTGGGCTCAAGCCATGGCGTCCTGATGGAAGGATCCTTTTATGGTAGCTTCCTTGGGTAATCACTACTAGGATTTTCCCAGAGAATTAAACCACAGGTTATCACAGAATTCTAACTTCTGGAGCGAGTATCCTAAGGGTTTCCCCTTAAGACATCGTGTATCAACAGGGGACACGCATGTATAAACGTGCCACATAGCTATCTGCACCCCATATAGAGTTAACGCTTCAATATGGCGGACAGGGAGTGGCTGGGAGCTGAGCCGCAGCCAATCTAGACGTGGCGATATCGGTACTCGCGATGTAAACAGACGGACGCCATTGCTTTTGATGACGTCACGTCCGTCCTCATTCCTTTGCTAGTAGCTCGCTCGATTGGACGTATTTTTCCCTTTGTGCGACTTTATCTACTTGCATCCTCGCTATGTCTCAACCTTCAGCTTCACCTTCTTCTGGAAAGTTGAGTACAAAGGTTTAAGTATTGTTTAAATAAGCTCTGGCCTTAAAGTAAATCTTACCTTTCGAGATATTTACATATTTGTGGCAGAGCTTTGCCAGACCGGTCAGCGCCATTTTATGACGCTGCTGTTGCTTGCCTGCCTTATTTAGTTAGCCGCAACAGCCTTACCGGTATATAAATCACTAATCAGCGCTATTAGTTATTTAGTCTTCATAGCTAGGAACTTTTATCGTGTTTTTGACGCTTTAGTTAGGGTCTTCGCTGACCCCATACCAGTAGGCTTTGTTTAGCCCCTAGGCCAGTGAGCCTATACCAGTGTTAATGCATGATATTTCAGTGATCCTAGTGTTAGTTATGAAGATTTTGGCATTATTTTACAATACCATTGACAGTGATGCAAGTGTTTTTTTTCGCCTTCAGGGACCATATAGGGGGTAGGTTATCTTGAGTGCCTTGCTAACCTAACCTTATGATAGGACCCCTATATGCTCTCTTCATCCCTAGCCCTAGGGCTTCCCTCTGGTAATCTTGTAC
Source organism: Palaemon carinicauda (assembly GCF_036898095.1). Lineage (NCBI taxonomy): Eukaryota > Metazoa > Arthropoda > Malacostraca > Decapoda > Palaemonidae > Palaemon > Palaemon carinicauda. The sequence continues at coordinate 46,556,934 of NC_090738.1, forward strand.
CCTATTACATGTGATAGGACAAGACTCCTCAGAGTACTGTATCGCCTCCCCACCTAAGGGAATGACCCCTCCCTTAGTGTCGCGGGCCTTAAAGGTAGGACCACCTCCTTTAAGCTGAATCGGTCCTTGACCTTTTCCTTGCGATACGTCTTCTCCCTTCCTTGATTAGGGTCTAACAACCCTAATCCAGGTTAGGTTGGGAGGGCTGGTTTATGTACCTTGCTGAAATATACGCGTGCACCGTTTTTTCAGTTAGTCCACCTACTATAGGTTAGGGTGAGCATCTCCCTTCCTAGGTGGCCGCTCTGGTACATAACCCATCCTTTCTTATAAGAAGACCCTTTTCCCCCCCCAACCTATCTCTTGCCTAGCCTAACCTACCAGTAGATTAGGCTTCATATGTCCCCTGTCCTACACTCCACCCTAGGCTGGAGTGCTGGACCCCGTGGTGCTCCCAGTGTTGTCCGCTCTGATACATAGACCTTCCATAGTGCTATGGAGTCAGTTATCATTGGTCGACATGAAGAGTCTCCACCCCTTCTTTGGGTACACCCTGTCCTCTCTTGGACTGCCTTAGCCCCCGGCCCTTGCGGCCCCTGCTTAGGATGATAGATTCACCTCTATCATGGTGGTACCTTTTCCAGAGGTGTCTTGACTGGGCTTATACAACCTTGCCATCCCACCTCCATCTTTTGGTGCTTGTCCCTTGCCGCCTCTACCCCGGCATTACCGCCACTACGGGTGACTTCCTTATCCTTGCCGCCTTCCCCCGAGTGCCGGGGGATCGCCGCCGGCCGCTGGCTTACCGCCGTGGCCTCTCCATTCCCTCATAGCCTCGGCACACTGCCGACCCCTCCCGGAGTGCCGGCACTAGCAGCCGGCCCCCGGCCCCGGCTATGCTCCCTTATCCTTACCCCTGTCACCCTCCGACTGCCTCCGGCTGCCGGAACCGCCGCTCCTTGCCGGCGGCCGCCGCTACCGGCTGCCGCCACCCTGGCTTCTTTTGACCATAGTATGATCATTCTTGAATGCCAGAAACTCTGCTCGAGCGGCTTCCGGCGTGCCGGGGGTAGGCCGGACCCGTCCGGAGGCGGCAAGATGCCTTGCACCCCTTCTCTCAGCTATCTTTACTAGCGATAGCTCCTAAAAACCGCACCTAGACGGTTTGTTAACGCAGACAAACTGGTACGGAATCGTACACTTTGTTCAGTTTTCACTCTGTCTTCTTGCGTGTTTCATCTTTCCAGCACGCTACGTGTAATTGGCACGTCTGGTTGCCGGAACCTTACTAGGATCTCATGATCTCCAGACTTCTTGATAAGATTTCAAGCCTAGTCTATAATATGGTAATTCTAAATGGAATTCCCATTATCAAGACACCTTCCATGGAGGCCTACGGCCACCTGGGACTGTCTGATGCTACGGCAACCAGCCGGGCGGGTTACACGGGGCATGCGTCTGCCTCCTTTCACCCACCCTTCTGTGCATCACAATTAACTTATGTTAATATTAACTTGTTAATAATTAACTTTATATACGAGCCATATTATGACTCTACAATACTCATCGTCTCTTTCTTTTACAGGAGGAGTACGTCAAGTGTGACCACGACTTCTGCGCGGTCCGTCGGCCACACTTCTATGGACACACGGCGTGTAGGACACACGCCCCTTGTGCTCACAAGAGAGGGGATCTCAAGTACTGGGGCCCCACCACCTGTTCGGTCTGCCAAGAATGCCTACAGAAAGCATTCTATGATCCTCCCTCAGCGGAGATTCGGGACACTGCTCGGGACAACCTACGCAAGTGGGTACGTGGCTTTCAAAAGAACGCCACTGGACCATACCTAGCCACAGAAGAAATGAGGTCTTTGCTGTTCCCAAAGGCCTCACCAGACTCAGTGGTCCCAGTCGAACAGATCCCCGTCGTCCAGATCACAGTGGAACCTGATACTGTCATGGCTCAGTCCATGAATGATTGTCACCTGGATTCAGAACATGATGAACACATGTCAGAGATCTCGGAGGACACCGAGAAAACCCTTATGGCCCAGGGTGAAGGGGAGGATGATGAAGAAGAGGACCGGGTAGTATATACCGAGTCCGATAAGGAGGATGCCCCTCCCTCCATCCCCCCTCCTACTCCTACACCGACGGAAGTGTCTCTCCCGTCTACGTCCTCCACCACGACTCCTCTACCTACGGCACAGGATATGATTCGGCTCATTGAATCCGTGATGGAGCAGAAGCTCCAAGAAACTCACAAGATCATTCGGTCGATGGGAGGTTCCAAGGAATCTCGCAAAATCTCCATCAAGGACCTCCCCGCATGCTCGAGCGACAATCCGTGGCGGTTCGCCGAGCATATGGTCATCGCTGATGACAAGATCTTCGTCAGCGATAAGATCGGTTCCATACCCCTGGAAGAAGTGGAGTTCTTCCCCCGCTTTGAGGCGTATCCGGACTGCTACGTCCGTCTACGTTCAGAACCATCCTCAAAGGAAGAGACCGAACCGAAGGAGAAAATAGTGTTCGATCTCTCGAAGGCCCAGGCTATGCTTGCCAAAGCGCTTAAGAGCAGAGGCTTTACCTGCTCTGGACTTCCGGCTCTGAGCAAGAAGTACCCCACCTACGTTGCGCCCGATGAAGTGGTGATACCCTTCACGGAAAAGGCCTTCGCTGCCTGCCTTAAGGCTGTAGAAGAAGGGAAATCCTGCCCTGCATTGGAGGAATGCAGACCTTTCTCTGCAGCCACCCCGCCCGACACCAAACACTGGAAGGATGTGCAACACACCTTCGTGGTGGGCAAACTAGATCCTGACGTTGCTGGACGTCAGTTTAATGAGGACCTCCCCAAGCTAAACGAACACCTCCTTCGTAGGGAACAGGAAACGAAGGAGAGGCTGGCAGCATCTCTCACTCTCCAGGTCCAGATGGACGTAATGGCTGGTGACACCAGAGTCCCTGACCATTACATGGTCCTTGCCAAATCTCATATGGCAACCTTAGTCAAGGATCTGTACCATTTCATGCGAGCTCGTAGAGCCTGCAGAGAATTCGTGTTCTCCAGTGCCACTGTCAGACACGAACCCCGGAAACTAATTGCCTCCAACATCTGGGGCAAATACCTCTTCCCGTCTGATCTAGTGAAAGAGATCACAGACAAGGCCGCATCTGAGAACAGGAACCTTCTCAACAAATGGGGCATGTCTAGGAAGAGAAAGCCCTCTCAGGATGACGGTCCTCAGCCTAAGAGGAAGCAGTCGAAGCATAGACCCCAGCAACGTCAGCACAGACGTCAGTTTCCGGCACCCGCTACTCCCCAAGTGGCCGCTCAGCCGCCACAGACCTTTCAGTTGGTCCCACAGCCGGTTTTGTCCTCATCACCGGCCTTCAACCCCGCCTTCGAGCAGCACTCCACTACCTTTCGCCCCAAGGGTAGAAGCTCAGGCAGGGGTTCCGGCAGAGATTCCTCTCGCCGGCCCTCCAGAGGCAGAGGAGGACAGGGAGCTAGCGGCCGAGGCAGCAAGTCCTCGGGACCCCAGAAGCAATGAAGTGCTTCCGGTGGGAGGAAGACTCCGCCACTTCCAGGATCGCTGGACCTTCGACTCCTGGGCACACAGCATCATCAAGAAAGGTCTGGGCTGGAGCTGGGCGCAACCACCCCCAACCTTCCAGCAATTCTTCCAACGTTCAACCCCCCTCCTGGAAGAATATGTGCTAGACCTCTTGAACAAGAAGGTGATAAGAAGGGTGAAGTCCACAAGGTTCCAAGGGAGACTGTTTTGTGTTCCCAAGAAAGACTCAGACAGACTCAGAGTCATTCTGGACTTATCCCCCCTCAACGTATTCATATCGAACAACAAGTTCAAGATGCTGACTCTTCAACAGATCAGAACCCTCCTGCCTCGAGGGTCTTTCACGGTCTCGATAGACCTGGCGGACGCATACTGGCACATACCAATGAACCATCACGCTTCCTCCTACCTAGGATTCCGACTCCAACGGAAAAGCTATGCCTTCCGGGCCATGCCCTTCGGACTCAACGTGGCCCCTCGGATATTCACAAAGCTAGCGGACGCAGTAGTACAACAGCTCCGCATCCGAAACGTCCAGGTGATGGCCTACCTCGACGACTGGCTATTGTGGGCGCCCTCGCCCGAGGATTGTATAGAATCCTGCAGAAAAGTTACCCAGTTTCTCGAACACCTGGGATTCCAGATAAACGCGAAAAAGTCTCGCCTATCTCCAGCTCAGAAGTTCCAATGGTTAGGCATCCACTGGAATCTTCAGTCACACCGCCTTTCCATTCCAGCAAAGAAAAGGAAGGAAATAGCAGGGTCTGTCAAGCGACTGTTAAAATCCAAACGGATCTCGAGACGCCAGCAGGAACAAGTTCTAGGCTCTCTACAGTTCGCCTCGATCACAAACCCAGTGCTCCGTGCACAGCTAAAGGATGCAGCGGGAGTCTGGAGACGTTCCGCATCCATCGCTCGAAGAGACCTCAAGAGACGGCTCCCAAGCAGACTTCGACTTCTTCTAAAGCCGTGGTCAGAAGCGAGGGCCCTAAAAAGGTCCCTTCCTCTCCAACACCCACCTCCATCTCTCAACATCCATACGGACGCTTCGTTGGAGGGTTGGGGAGGTCACTCCCACCAAAAACAGGCTCAAGGCACTTGGTCTCCCCTATTCAAGACGTTTCACATCAACATCTTGGAGGCCATGGCGGTTCTTCTGACGCTGAAGAAACTCTCCCCGCCCCCGTCGATACACATTCGCCTGACCCTGGACAGCTCTGTGGTAGTGCGTTGTCTCAATCGCCAGGGCTCAAGATCGCCCAAGATAAATCAGGTGCTCCTGACAATCTTCCGTCTGGCAGAAAGGAAGAAATGGCACCTGTCTGCAGTTCACCTACAAGGATTCCGCAATGTGACAGCGGATGCTCTATCTCGGACAAACCCGATAGAGTCGGAATGGTCTCTAGACGCAAGATCATTCTCCTTCATCTCTCACAGAGTCCCAGAACTCCAGATCGACCTCTTCGCAACGAGCGACAACCATCAACTTCCTCGATATGTAGCCCCGTACGAGGACCCCAAAGCGGAAGCGGTGGACGCCATGACCTTGGATTGGAACAGATGGGCCAAGATTTACCTGTTCCCTCCCACCAATCTTCTGCTGAAAGTCCTCTCCAAATTGAGAACCTTCAAAGGGACAGCAGCTCTAGTGGCTCCCAAGTGGTCCCGCAGCAACTGGTACCCCTTGATCCTGGAGATGCAGCCAACGCTGATCCCCCTCCCGGACCCAGTTCTCTCCCAGCAAATACAGAAGTCGACTGTCTTCGCTTCATCATCGAAAATCAAGGACCTTCATCTCATGATTTTCTCACCCTAGCCGCTAAGAAAAGGTTTGGGATTTCGAAGAAGAGTCTAGACTTCCTCGAGGAATACAAGACCGAATCCACGAGAAGGCAATACGAATCGTCTTGGAGGAAATGGGTCTCCTTCGTCAAGGCAAAGAACCCCTCGAAAATCACCATAGATTTTTGCATGTCCTTCTTCATTCACCTTCATGGACAAGGCTTGGCAGCCAACACGATTTCTACTTGCAAATCGGCCTTGACTAGACCTTTGTTATACGCCTTCCAAATAGATCTGTCTAGCGACATCTTCAACAAACTACCGAAGGCCTGTGCCCGTTTACGACCGGCACCTCCTCCGAGACCAATCACTTGGTCTCTAGACAAAGTTCTCCACTTCGCCTCCAACTTGGACAATGATTCATGCCCTCTCAAGGACCTGACTCAGAAAGTTATATTTCTCTTCGCTCTAGCTTCGGGAGCCCGAGTCAGCGAAATAGTGGCACTATCTAGAGAAGAGGGACATATCGTTTTCAACGATTCAGGAGACCTCTCCCTCTTCCCTGATCCGACGTTTCTCGCAAAGAACGAATTACCTACCAAACGATGGGGCCCGTGGAGGATATGCCCCTTGAAGGAAGATGCCTCTCTATGTCCAGTAGAGAGCCTTAAGGTCTATCTTCATAGAACTTCAAACTTTGGTGGAGGCCAACTCTTCAAAGGAGAAACATCGGGCAGCGACCTGTCACTGAAACAATTGAGAGCAAAAATCACCTACTTCATTCGCAGAGCGGATCCAGACAGTACACCCGCTGGTCATGATCCTAGGAAAGTCGCTTCGTCTCTGAATTTCTTTCAGAGTATGGATTTCGAAAGCCTCAAGAACTATACAGGCTGGAAATCCTCGCGTGTTTTCTTTAAACATTATGCGAAACAAGTGCACGAAGTGAAACATTTTGTGGTAGCCGCAGGTAGTGTTATGAAACCTGCTCAGAACTCTGCTTAGAACAGTGAGTTATTAGGGACTCTAACTCGTCGGGTGCCTATGTTGACCCTCAAGTGATACGTAGTGAAGCAGAAACCACCTTGTGTTTTCTTTAACTGTTCTTACCTCAGGTGAAATGTCATAGTAGATTACCACATGAGTGCTACATGCCACGTGCATGACGTGTGTTACATAAAGACTAACGTTCCGTAGAACGAGTGCCTACTAATACTTGATTCTTCCCTTTCAGACTCAAGAGCACGCCTTTATGACTATGTACATTTTTATCAATGTAAATGTTTTTTACTAATTATTGCATGACATGTATTGATTTACCTGCAATTATATAATAAAATGTCTATTTTATTACTTGTGCGTCTCCCTTGCTCCTTTCTTACTATGAAATATACTAATTGTCATAGTTTTATTACCCTTTATTCTTGGTTAAGGAAAATGCCAGGATTTACTCCGGGCATTTATTTATATAGAGCAAGTAAGTTTCCTTAGCGAATACTTACTCAATTATGAAGATGAGTCAACTCCATGCACGAAGTGTACAACCACCACTTCTTCAAGTTTGTTTCGACGCGAATACCAAATCGCTCTGACTTATCTTATGGATCTCATTGTTCCTTCAGCCTATATGAATAGCCTTCCCATGACCACTTTGATCTCAGCATAGCCCGTGGGGACTTCCATGCCAGGGGGGCAGGAAGGCAACTGCCTCACGGTAGCTCTAGTATAGACCACTATGCTTTCGGCTCAATGTTTTAGCACTCACTTATAAAGGGGAAAAAGTCTACCACGATACACTAATTCTCTGGTACTCTTCCATCAGGACGCCATGGCTTGAGCCCAAAAAACGGATTTTGAGCGAAGCGAAAAATCTATTTTTGGGTGAGATAGCCATGGCGTCCTGATGGACCCACCCTGTCTGTTATCAGGTCCCGCCCTGCGCCGCTGTATCATGGTGATGAGCGAGCTCCAGACTTTCGGAATGAGGACGGACGTGACGTCATCAAAAGCAATGGCGTCCGTCTGTTTACATCGCGAGTACCGATATCGCCACGTCTAGATTGGCTGCGGCTCAGCTCCCAGCCACTCCCTGTCCGCCATATTGAAGCGTTAACTCTATATGGGGTGCAGATAGCTATGTGGCACGTTTATACATGCGTGTCCCCTGTTGATACACGATGTCTTAAGGGGAAACCCTTAGGATACTCGCTCCAGAAGTTAGAATTCTGTGATAACCTGTGGTTTAATTCTCTGGGAAAATCCTAGTAGTGATTACCCAAGGAAGCTACCATAAAAGGATCCTTCCATCAGGACGCCATGGCTATCTCACCCAAAAATAGATTTTTCGCTTCGCTCAAAATCCGTTTATTAAGTGTACATAACATAATTAGCATTGATACGTTTTTATATCTACCGTCTACTCCCCCCTCTGCCTCCACCCACTACCAGCTCAAGTCACGTCACTCCAAAGGTAAATAAGATTTAATTTTTCCTTTAGAGTACTGTACAGTATATAATTTTTATCTATAATGTTATTTAATTATATACTGTACAGTACTGTACATGTATATTATATATAAGTATACTATAGTGCAGGGCTTACTATACTACTGTATTGTATTTCGTTACATTCTAATTTTCAATGTTTTTACCAGGGGTTTTTCACGCATTAACTATTCTATTGCCCGCCATATGACATTTTCACCATACGATACCAAATCCGTAACGGTTAATGTCGTATGGCGGGGGCCTACTGTATATATATATATATATATATATATATATATATATATATATATATATATATATATATGTATATATATATATATATATATATATATATATATATATATATATATATATATATATATATATATATATATATACAATAGGGTCCCGAATTAAGCGTGTTCGAATTACACGATTCCCCTTTTCCGCGATCGCTATTTTTCAAAAATAATTTTTCTGTATCTGCGAGGCTGTTGAAAGTTCGCGAGTCAAGCACTACAAAATGTATCAAATCTATTGTCTTTTTAAGTATATTGGTAGCCCTAAATACGGTGATTTATAATAAATGTTACAAAACAATATTAACATTACATTTCATTAACATAATTTCATAATGAATAGCCTATTTAAGGATAAAATTCCACATCAACAATGAAATCAACTGTTAACTGTGCGAGTCCAGCTGACAAAATTTAAACAGAAATGTGGTTACGTTCTCGGCAATCTTTATCTTTCTCCAACCTTACTATAATTGCAATGGTAGTGTTAATGATAGTATATTAAAGCATTATTTTTGTTTAGTACAGTATATTTAAAAGCCTTATTTTTCCCTCTGGACGTTCAAGGTTTTCACGAGTAGACTGGGTTCGTTTATCGGCAGTGAATAGCCTAAACTTCGGTAACGAGTCGTCAATATTTTGTCATATTTTAAACAGTATACATTTGATTTGCAAACATTGGTTTTGTAGAGTAGACGGTAAAATAAAATCTAGAGAGAGAGAGAGAGAGAGAGAGATTTGATGGCAGAAATCTCTCTCTCTCTCTAGAGATTTGATGGCAGAAATCTCTCTCTCTCTCTCTCTCTCTCTCTCTCTCTCTCTCCTCTCTCTCTCTCTCTCTCTCCGTAAGAAATAAAACCATAGTTCACATATGGCAACTTGAGTTTAAGAATGAAATTAACATGAATATTGTTAGTTGTGGCGATCAATTCCTCTCTCCAGGGGGTACACGAAACAAAAACACGACATTCAATTACAACAGCTGATTCTCTCTCTCTCTCTCTCTCTCTCTCTCTCTCTCTCTCTCTCTCTCTCTCTCTCTCTCTCTCTCTCTCTCGTTATACAATACTTACAAATAGATGAAGAAACCAAAATCGGTTTTCTTGAAGTGTCAATTAAATACAAAACGAAAAAATTATACCGTGTATACATCCATTTCAATCATAGCTTAAAATACGGTAACCGATTTCGTCCGCAAACCACTATTTTTTAGGAAACACCATTCTATTCCAGAAAATTTTTACTCTTTAAATGTCAATTGCGCTATAATAAAACATGTACTTATGTTGTTAAATTTTGGGTGTGTTTTAAAAATCGAGTATTGCTAACTTATTTTTGTTTTACTTTTGGCTGTGATCACATCAGCTGATGTCTAGCTTCCGCGCGAATACAATAACAAAGAATTGTTTACACCATTTCTTAACTTATTCAAACCATCTATACAGTTAATATTACATAAACACCAATGTGTTATAACCTATCATATTTATTGTTTAGTACTTTAAAACCATCCCTCTCTCTCTCTCTCTCTCTCTCTCTCTCTCTCTCTCTCTCTCTCTCTCTCTCTCTCTCTCTCTCTCTCTCTCTCTCTCTCTCTTATCGAACGTTATAGCGGTAACCTAATTGTTCGGTGACTTTAAAAATAGGCCTAGTACTTTCTTCTTTTACCTTTTTTGCATATGGATCCATAATTGAGGTGGGTACAAGTTGACTTATAACTGAAGTTAGGAAAAGTATTTTGGATATGGAAAGGACAATTATCTTTCGTAACAGTTTAGAATTATCGTAAGTTATCACTCTGTCATTAGCGGCAGTTTGCTATTGTGGATTAAACGCATAAGGAAAAAAAATTTCCAGCTTTGCTACGAATTTAGGAATTTTTATGGATACGGTAAGTAAAATATTTGTAATAACATAATGTTTACTAAATGTTTGTAATATCATTAGTTATGACTTAGATCATGTGTGTTTAATGCATTCGTTTGTTTATTATGATCGAAGATGGAGCGTAAACAAATGGAAGGTTTCCGTTTCAGGCGGCATCATAAAGAAAAACATTTCATAAATGGCATTCATTTCATTTATTTGAAAGTTCTAATAAAAAATAATTAGAACATTGGTAATAACAAATTCAACATATAATCTATACTTGGTAAAATTGCTGTCAATTCAAAAACACAGATGTATAAATGCGTCTGTTTCTTCGTTGTGATCAGAGATAAACGTAAACAAAACATTGGTTGTCGTTTTCTATTGTGCTTTTTAGCGTGTTTAGGAAACGCATGATATAAAATCGCCTTTATTTTGATAATTCTGGATTTTCAATCATACAACAAGCTAGTCTATAGAGTGATGGTTTTGCTATTCACCAGTTGTATTATACAATAGATATGACAAACATTAAAATTTGTCTGTATTTTGGGTTGTGTTATAACGGGAAATATATGGTGTTTACACCTATCCTGGTTGTAATTTTAACCATTTTTCAAGTTATTAGAACTTTAAAGTATACTAAATGTTTTATTTATTTACAAGAACAATTTGATATTATAAAGAAATACAGTATAGTACAAAGAAAGTATTGGAAATGGGTAGTAAACACATTTGAATAGGCAAATTGCTGGTTGCCATGGCCGCAATGGAATTATTTCTGTTAGTTGTGTGTTTCGAAATTCGCGATTTTCCATTTACACGAGGTCATTAATCGACCAAATTCTCGCATAATTCGGGACCCTACTGTACATATAAATATATTTATATATATATATATATATATATATATATATATATATATATATATATATATATATATATATATATATATATATATATACACGTATATTTATATATATACATATATATATAAGTATATATAATATATATATATATATATATATATATATATATTATATATATATATATATATATATATATATATATATATATATATATATATATATATATATATATATATATATATACACACAGTGGAACCTCTACATCCGAACGTATCTACATCCGAATTTTCCAACATCCGAAGTAAAATTCGAGCAAATTTTTGACTCTACACCCAAATTTTATTTCGACACACGAAGTAAGCAATTTTCGTCGTACCGGTTGTATCCGAATTTTTCGACACGCGAAGTACAATTCGAACACGTTCCTACTCTACACCCGAATTTTTTTTTCGACACCCGAAGTAAACAATATTCGTACGCGTAGTCGGTGCTCATAGCGCCTGAAGTTTTTTTTATTTCCGCCGATAGAAGGCAGCACTTCGACCTTGGAGGAACCCTCAATTAGGACGGCTCGGGTCAGTCCTCTTTTCTCGTCGACTAATTGCGGTTGTGCCCTGTGCGTTCTGGTATTAACTATGTTTTAATCGTGATTTTTTATGTGCATCCTTTTACAGTACGGTAATTTACATAAAGTATGGGTCCTAAAAGGCTTAGTTTTGCAAGTGGTAGTGGTAGTGGTGAGAAAAGGAAGAAGGAAATGCTTTCTTTAGACGTAAAGCAGGAAATTATTGAAAAACATGAGCGTGGCATCCGTTTGAGTGAACTTGCTAAACAGTATGGCCGTAATATGTCGACGATCTCAACAATCCTTAAACAGAAGGAAGCTATTAAAGCAGTGAAACCTTCTAAGGGGATCACCATTATTTCAAAACGCCGTAGCCTTATCATAGAAGAGATGGAATGACTTTTGCTAGTGTGGATCAAGGACAGAGAGATCGTTGGCGACACCATCACCGAAACCGTTATCTGCGAGAAGGCGCACGCCATCTTTACGGACATGAAAGAGGAGAGCTTTGGGGGTGATGCTGGGGAGAGTTCAACCGAACCTTCCTCAGATGATTTCAAGGCATCTCGTGGCTGGTTTGAGAAATTTAAGAAACGGTCCGGGATTCATTCAGTTGTTCGCCACGGAGAGGCTGCTAGTGCGGACACAAAAGCTGCAGCTGACTTTGTCAAGAACTTCAAAAGGATTGTGCTGGAAGAAGGCTACGTAGAGCAGCAGGTGTTTAATTGTGATGAAACCGGGCTGTTTTGGAAGAAGATGCCCAGTCGAACCTACATCACCGCCGAAGAGAAGAAATTGCCTGGGCATAAGCCAATGAAGGATTGGTTGACTCTTGCCCTATGTGCCAACGCTGGCGGGGACTTTAAAGTCAAGCCCTTACTGGTTTACCATTCCGAGAACCCTAGGGCCTTTAAGGCACACAACGTCGAAAAGGACCAGCTTCATGTTTTCTGGCGATCCAACTCGAAGGCTTGGGTCACTAGGCAGTTCTTTGTGCAATGGGTTAACCAAGTTTTCAGCCCTTCTGTGAAGAAGTATCTTCATGAACAGAAATTGCCTTTAAAGTGCCTGCTATGCCTTGACAATGCACCCGCTCACCCCCCCCGGACTTGAAGATGATATCTTCGATGAATTTAAGTTCATAAAGGTGCTGTATCTTCCACCGAATACCACCTCTATCCTCCAGCCCATGAACCAGCAAGTCATCTCTAATTTTAAGAAGCTGTACACCAAGCACTTATTTAAGCAGTGCTTTAATGTCACGCAAAGCACCAACTTGCGTGAATTTTGGAGGAGCCACTTCAACATCGTACACTGCTTGAAGATCATAGATCAGGCTTGGGTGGGATTAACTCGACGGACCCTCAATTCTGCCTGGAAGAAGCTTTGGCCTGATGCAGTTTCTTCCCGAGATTTCGAAGGTTTTGACACCAAACCTGATCCCGTGGTGGGTGCAGCGGAAGACGTAGAGGAAATCGTCTCCCTTGGCAAGTCCATGTGTCTGGAGGTCGACGCAGATGACGTTACGGAACTCGTCGCCGAACATCACGACGAACTTACCACAGAGGAGCTCAAGGAACTCCATGCTATGTCTGAGCACATGAGTGATGACGAGGAAGGGAGCGAGGAGGTAGAACATGTTTTAGGTTCGGCGCATATAAAAGAGGTGTTAGGAAAATATCAAGACGTAGTCGACTTCATCGACAAATACCACCCAAAAAAATTGCGGGTTTGTCGTGTAGTTTCGCAGTTCGATGATGTTTGCCTAACTCACTTTCGAAACATTCTGCAAAGCCGTACCAAGCAACTATCTATCGATAATTTCTTTAAAAAAACTACGAAGCGAACTCGTGATGAAGAGGATGTAAGTGATTCGAAGAAAACGGCAAAGAGTGAAGCGGAAGAAAGTGAAACAAAGAAAACGGCAAAGAGTGAAGTGAAAGAAATTCAATCAATTTTAAGTGTAGAGAGTGAAAGTGATTAAAATTAATCATCAAAAAGAAAAAAAGAAAATGTAAAAGAAAATATAAAATATAAAAATAAAAAAAAATAAAAAGCCAAGTTATGTTAAAGTTCACTTAGTGTAAGTTAGAATAAGTTACGGTAGTGTACGTTTATCGTAGTTAACCTCTCTACCTCCTCGCCGCCCGTCCGTCTCCTCTCTGCGTAGCAAAACCAACAACACCTGCGCTGGAGTTTCTAAGGTAAAGTGACGCTAAAAACCCATTTCTTATTTATAATTTTTTGCTAATTCTTGTTTTTTACATGTCTATTATCTAATTTAGTGTGTATTATTCTCATGGGAAATTATCTGTAGTAGTTTATTAAGAAGTTATCATAGGTTTTTGGGCTCGACCACGGATTAATCCTATTTCAATGTATTCTTATGGGAAAATTCGTTTCGACATCCGAACATTTTCTACATCCGAAGTTGGTTCTGGAACGGATTAAATTCTTATGTAGAGGTACCACTGTATGTATATATATATATATATATATATATATATATATATATATATATATATATATATATATATATATATATATATATATATATATATATATATATATATATATATAAATTTCTACCTCATACTTGGGATCGAACGCTTGCCCCTTCTAATGAAAGGCCAGGTCGAAACCTCTACATAAGAATTTAATCCGTTCCAGAACCAACTTCAGATGTAGAAAATGTTCGGATGTCGAAACGAATTTTCCCATAAGAATACATTGAAATAGGATTAATCCGTGGTTGAGCCCAAAAACCTATGATAACTCCTTTATAAACTACTACACATAATTTCCCATGAGAATAATACACACTAAATTAGATAATAGACATGTAAAAAAGAAGAATTAGCAAAAAATTATAAATAAGAAACGGGTTTTTAGCGTCACTTTACCTTAGAAACTCCAGCGCAGGTGTTGTTGGTTTTGCTACGCAGAGGAGACGGACGGGCGGCGAGGAGGTAGAGAGGTTAACTACGATAAACGTACACTACCGTAACTTATTCTAACTTACACTAAGTGAACTTTAACATAACTTAGCTTTTTATTTTTTTTTATTTTTATATTTTATATTTTCTTTTACATTTTCTTTTTTTCTTTTTGATGATTAATTTTAATCACTTTCACTCTCTACACTTAAAATTGATTGAATTTCTTTCACTTCACTCTTTGCCGTTTTCTTTGTTTCACTTTCTTCCGCTTCACTCTTTGCCGTTTTCTTCGAATCACTTACATCCTCTTCATCACGAGTTCGCTTCGTAGTTTTTTTAAAGAAATTATCGATAGATAGTTGCTTGGTACGGCTTTGCAGAATGTTTCGAAAGTGAGTTAGGCAAACATCATCGAACTGCGAAACTACACGACAAACCCGCAATTTTTTTGGGTGGTATTTGTCGATGAAGTCGACTACGTCTTGATATTTTCCTAACACCTCTTTTATATGCGCCGAACCTAAAACATGTTCTACCTCCTCGCTCCCTTCCTCGTCATCACTCATGTGCTCAGACATAGCATGGAGTTCCTTGAGCTCCTCTGTGGTAAGTTCGTTGTGATGTTCGGCGACGAGTTCCGTAACGTCATCTGCGTCGACCTCCAGACACATGGACTTGCCAAGGGAGACGATTTCCTCTACGTCTTCCGCTGCACCCACCACGGGATCAGGTTTGGTGTCAAAACCTTCAAAATCTCGGGAAGAAACTGCATCAGGCCAAAGCTTCTTCCAGGCAGAATTGAGGGTCCGTCGAGTTAATCCCACCCAAGCCTGATCTATGATCTTCAAGCAGTGCACGATGTTGAAGTGGCTCCCCCAAAATTCACGCAAGTTGGTGCTTTGCGTGACATTAAAGCACTGCTTAAATAAGTGCTTGGTGTACAGCTTCTTAAAATTAGAGATGACTTGCTGGTTCATGGGCTGGAGGATAGAGGTGGTATTCGGTGGAAGATACAGCACCTTTATGAACTTAAATTCATCGAAGATATCATCTTCAAGTCCGGGAGGGTGAGCGGGTGCATTGTCAAGGCATAGCAGGCACTTTAAAGGCAATTTCTGTTCATGAAGATACTTCTTCACAGAAGGGCCGAAAACTTGGTTAACCCATTGCACAAAGATTTGCCTGAGGTAGAAATTTATTTCTATTTGAACACGATGCTGTGTTGATATTTATCTATATTGACTCATTAGGGGTAATTTGAATGAATTACTACCAATTGTGTCACGTGGTGGCCCGGGAAATTGGGTAAAACTTGCTGGTAAGAGACTGATGTCTCGCCAGGTAAATCCTCGGACAGCTGTTAGCGTCAGGTTCCAGTTTCTTTTATGGGCTCTCGTGACATAGTTGGTTTCGACCTGGCCTTTCATTAGAAGGGGCTAGCGTTCGATCCCAAGTATGAGGTAGAAATTTATTTCTATTTGAACACGATGTTGTGTTGATATTTATCCATATTGACTCATTAGGGGTAATTTGAATGAATTACTACCAATTGTGTCACGTGGTGGCCCGGGAAATTGGGTAAAACTCGCTGGTAAGAGACTGATGTCTCGCCAGGTAAATCCTCGGACAGCTGTTAGCGTCAGGTTCCAGTTTCTTTTATGGGCTCTCGTGACATGGTTGGTTTCGACCTGGCCTTTCATTAGAAGGGGCTAGCGTTCGATCCCAAGTATGAGGTAGAAATTTATTTCTATTTGAACACGATGTTGTGTTGATATTTATCCATATATATATATGTATATATATATATATATATATATATATATATATATATATATATATATATATATATATATATATATACAGTGATACCTCTACATACGATCTTAATTCGTTCCAGAAACTGCTTCGTATGTTAAAACGATCGTATGTTGGAGAAAATATTCCCATAAGAATACACGGTAATTTGTTTAATTTGTTCCTCAGCCTAAAAACCCATAATAAATCCTTAATAATTGGCTACACACAATTACACATAACATTAATACAATATAATAACACATAAATATCTAAAAAAAGAATAATGATTATGAAATAATAAATAAAAAAGGGGTTTTTATGTAACACTTTACCTTAGCGACAGGCCAGCGCAGGTGTAGGGACTGCTGCGCAGGAGATGGAAGATCAGCGAGGAGGTAGGGACGGTGACTTTGTACGATAACGTGTACGGTAACTTACACTAACTTACACTACGTGAACTTTAACTTAACTTAGCTTATTTCTTTTTTTAATTTTTATAATTTTATATTTTTTTTTACATTTTTTTAATTTTCTTATTTTTAAATTTCATCACTTTCACTCGATTCGGTCTTTCTTTTCTTTGCTTCACTTTCTTTCTTTTCATCATGATCACTAGACCGTTTTAGTAGAGATTTTTTAAAGAAACTATCGAGTGAAAGTTGCTTTTGAGGATTTTTCTAAAATGAGTTAAACAAACATCATCGAACTGCGCAACTACACGGCAAACCTGAAGTTTCTGTGGGTGATGCTTGTCGATGAAATCAACCACGTGTTGATGATATGCCAACATCTGTCTCATTTCCGGTGTACCTAAGATTTCGCCTACCTCCTCGGTCTCCTCCGACTCACTCAACTGCGCTTGGAACTCATCATGCTGCATGGCTTGCAGCTACTTGAGTTCCTCGGTGGTGAGCTCTTCATGATGCTCATCGACGAGTTCGGTGATGTCATCTTCATCCACCTCCAGACCCATGGACTTGCCAAGGGATACAATCTCTTCGACGTCTTCCTCGGCGGCAACCACAGGTTCATTCTCGGGGCCAAAACCTTCAAAATCTCTGGGAGCAACAGCATCAGGCCAAAGCTTCTTCCAAGCGGAATTCAGGGTCCAACGAGTTACTCCCTCCCAAGCCTGATCTATGATCTTTAAGCAGTGCACGTTATTAAAGTGGATCCTCCAAAATTCACGCAAAGTTAAGTTGGTGCTTTGCGTGACATTAAAGCACTGTTTAAATAAGTGCTTGGTGTAGAGCTTCTTAACCCTGGATAGGTACGCTCCTCGGACACCCCTTTAAGGGTATACTCGGACGCGCGCGACCCCGACGCCAAAAAAAAATTCTTGAAAAATCAGTTTTTGCAGTAACCTCCTTTTTTCTTTTGCCAAAAAAAACTTCAATGAATGCTTAAAACAACTGTAAAGATAAATACTACTCATTTGCAGAAAAACTATTTATTATAAATATTTTTAAAAATTAAGTAGAAAAAAAAGACCTTACATAAAAATTCATAAAAAAAAATTTATACATATATACACAAATCCTTTTAGGAATTGATTCTTGAATGTTTAGGACACATCTTGATGTATTTTGGATGAAGTCAGACCCATGGAGGTGAAGATCTGAAATGAGAAAAAAAGGGTAACTTTTTTTGGCCAAAAAAATTTGTCCAAATTTCATGAATTTTTTTGGGTACCCAAATGAAATAGGAAGTGGCTAATTTTTTTAGGGAATAAACATATGTTATCCTAAAATAGAAATATGTAAAAAAATCTTCATTATTTTGTAAATTGCATTTATATCAGGGGTCATATCTAAAGGTAATTTTTTGAGTACTGTACTTAGATATTTCGTAAAAAAATACATATATTTAATATATAATATGATATTTATGCAGGTAAAAATATACCAAAATATCACAAATTCTATAGGGAACAAGAATTTATATAGATAGGGCAACTTACGCTTCGGATATGTCCACAAAATGGCCGCCAACCACACTGACTCAGACTCCCTAATCTGCCACTTGAAATGTAGGAAGGGTATGTCAATTTCAAGGTGTTATTTACTAATCTAATTATTCTTGGATATGCATAAAAATTGTATGGTGGGTTGCTGGATAATTGTCGATTATTTTACGACTATAAAATTAAAATTCTGACCCAAAAAATTTTTTTTGAAGGGAAATAAAATTGAAAAAAAAAAAAATGTAAAACAATATAATATTTTAGCTAAAAAAAATTGATGATATTCAATCAAAAAAGAAGTAAACAAAATTTTCCGACAAATAAACATCTAGAGGAATCATTACTCTGTGATAGTTCCTTAGTACGTAGTAATTTTGAAAGAAATGGGAAAAAACGAAAAAGTGGCAATCGCAGGAAAATCGAACACATACCTATATATACGCCATATCTGGCTAAAAATAAAGATAGGCATGGGTAGCCAGATCATCTAGAAACACTTTCCAACACTATAAAAATACAAGTTTTGCGACACTACTTGCCAATTCCTTACGGTAACATGACTAAGCAAAAAAATGCAAAACAAATAAAAAGGGGCACTCGCGGAAAAATGGCCAACATTCTAATATACGGCATTTCAGAAAAAAAAAATTTCAGCCACGTACCAGGCAAACCATCAAGGCACATTTTCCGACAAATAAACATCTAAATGAATCATTACTCTGTGATAGTTCCTTAGTACGTAGTAGTTTTGAAAGAAATGGGAAAAAATGAAAAAATGGCAATCAAAGGAAAATCGAACACATACCTATATATACGCCATATCTGGCTAAAAAAAATAGGCATGGGTAGCCAGATCATCTAGAAACACTTTCCAACACTATAAAAATATAAGTTTTGCGACACTTCTTGCCAATTCCTTACGGTAACATGACTAAGTAAAAAAATGAAAAACAAATAAAAAGGGGCACTGGCGGAAAAATGGCCAACATTTTATTATACGCATTTCAGAAAAAAAAATTTCAGCCACGTGCTAGGCAAACCATCAAGGCACATTTTCCGACAAATAAACATCTAAATAAATCATTACTCTGTGATAGTTCCTTAGTACGTAGTAATTTTGAAAGAAATGGGAAAAAACGAAAAAATGGCAATCACAGGAAAATCGAACACATACCTATATATACGCTATATCTGGCTAAAAAAAAATAGGCATGGGTAGCCAGATCATCTAGAAACACTTTCCAACACTATAAAAATATAAGTTTTGTGACACTACTTGCCAATTCCTTACGGTAACATGACTAAGCAAAAAAATGCAAAACAAATAAAAAGGGGCACTCGCGGAAAAATGCCCAACATTCTAATATACGGCATCTCAGATAAAAAAAAAAGACATGCACGTGTTAGCCCAACCATCAAGGCACACTTTCTAACACATAAACATGAAAAAAAAATCAATAATATACGGCAATTCCTTACTACGTAGTAAATTTTTACAAATATTGAAAAAAACAGAAATTGGCAACCGCAGTTAAATACCCAATATACCAATAACTACGTCGTATCTGACAAAAACAAAGTCACGCATGGGTAGCCAGATCATCTAGACACACTTTCCAACACTAAAAAAGCAAAAGTTTTACGACACTATTTGGCAATATCTTACGGAAAAATGACTTGGCAAAAAAATGAAAAAAAATGAAAAAGGGGCACTCGCGGTAAAATGCCCAACATTCTAATATACGGCATCTCAGATAAAACTAATATACGGCATCTCAGATAAAAAAAAAGACATGCACGTGTTAGCCCAACCATCAAGGCACACTTCCTAACACATAAACATGAAAAAAAAATCAATAATATACGGCAATTCCTTACTACGTAGTAAATTTTTACAAATATTGAAAAAAAAACAGAAATTGGCAACCGCAGTTAAATACCCAATATACCAATAACTACGTCGTATCTGACAAAAACGAAGTCACGCATGGGTAGCCAGATCATCTAGACACACTTTCCAACACTAAAAAAGCAAAAGTTTTACGACACTATTTGGCAATATCTTACGGAAAAATGTCTTGGCAAAAAAATGAAAAAAAATGAAAAAGGGTACTCGCGGTAAAATGGTCCTCGTGGTGATGAACGACATTTTAACTAAAAAAAAATCATGCACATGGTAGCAAAACAATCCACCAAGACTTTCCACAACTGATAACCTATACAAGTTGCACCATTCTACGACAATTTCATAATACGTAATAACTTTGATAATTAGGCAAATTACCTTAGAAGGGTAAACTCGGTCACGCTCGACCCCGACGCGTCTCAGAAATCGGGGAAGGAGTACAGCTACAGCAATGCACATCTGGACACTACTAGAGCGTGTAGGCGAGACACCTACTGCAGGTCGATCACCCACAAATTCAGTCACGGGGGTGAGTCACGTGAGAAAAACCTCTTTTTTTTTGACGCTCGGGGTCGCGGACGACCCACCGTACCGTTCCAGGGTTAAAATTAGAGATGACTTGCTGATCCATGGGCTGGAGGATAGGGGTGGTATTCGGTGGAAGATACAACACTTTGATGAATTTGTATTGGTCGATGATATCATCTTCGAGTCCGGGGGGGTGAGCGGGTGCATTGTCCAAACAAAGCAAGCACTTCAAAGGCAAATTCATCTCCTGAAGGTACTTCTTGACAGCAGGGCCGAAAACTACGTTTACCCATTCCACAAAGATAGGCCTAGTAACCCAAGCCTTAGAATTAGAATGCCATAGAACATGTAGCAGGTCTTTATTAATTCTATATGGTTTAAATGCCCTAGGGTTTTCGGAATAGTAAACTAACAGAGGCTTAATTTTGCAGTCCCCGCTGGCGTTGGCACAAAGCGCAAGAGTCAACCGATCCTTCATTGGCTTATGTCCAGGCATTTTCTTCTCTTCGGCGGTAATGTACGTTCGACTAGGCATCTTTTTCCAAAACAGACCGGTTTCATCACAGTTGAACACCTGCTGCTCTACGTAGCCTTCCTCCGCCAAGATGACTTCAAACTTTTTAACAAAGTCTTTAGCAGCCTTGGTGTCCAAACTC
Organism: Palaemon carinicauda; assembly: GCF_036898095.1. Taxonomy (NCBI): domain Eukaryota; kingdom Metazoa; phylum Arthropoda; class Malacostraca; order Decapoda; family Palaemonidae; genus Palaemon; species Palaemon carinicauda. Next base: position 46,578,171 of record NC_090738.1, read on the forward strand.
GAAGCTTCTTCATGCCGAACAACTGAATGAATCCCGGTCCGTTTCCTAAATTTTTCGAACCAACCTCAAGACGCCTTGAATTCCTCTATCGTAGGATCGGCTGAACTCTCCCCCGCGTCACCCCCAGAGCCCGCCGCCTTCAAGTCACTATAGATAGCGCTGGCCTTCTCACAAATGATCGTTTCAGTGATCGTACCGCCAACAATCTCCTTGTCTTTGATCCATATTAACAAAAGGCGTTCCATCTCTTTAAGGGTAGGGCTACGACGTTTGAAAATAATTGTGATCCCCTTCGAAGGCTTCACTGCTTTAATGGCTGCCTTCTGTTTTATGATCGTCGAGATCGTAGACATATTCCGGCCATATTGTATAGCTAGATCGCTAACACGTACACCTCGCTCATGCTTTTCTATTATTTCTTGCTTTAATTCTAATGAAAGCATAGACTTCCTCCTTTTCTCACCACTACTATTACTTCATGAACCGAAACTAAGCTTTTTAGGACCCATGATTACGGAACACAGAAAACAACACGTGAAAAAGGAAGATAAAAAAATACTGTTAAAACTGAGCGAATAGAGGACAACCACACAATGCGCACGAGATGAGAGGACTGATCAAGGTGACGCTCGATTGGCGTCCCTCCGATGTGCTGCCGTCTAGCGGCGTCAACAACAAACATTAATACAATATAATAACACATAAATATCTAAAAAAAGAATAATAATTATGAAATAATAAATAAAAAAGGGGTTTTTATGTAACACTTTACCTTAGCGACAGGCCAGCGCAGGTGTAGGGACTGCTGCGCAGGAGATGGAAGATCAGCGAGGAGGTAGGGACGGTGACTTTGTACGATAACGTGTACGGTAACTTACACTAACTTACACTACGTGAACTTTAACTTAACTTAGCTTATTTCTTTTTTTAATTTTTATAATTTTATATTTTTTTTTACATTTTTTTTATTTTCTTATTTTTTAAATTTCATCACTTTCACTCGATTCGGTCTTTCTTTTCTTTGCTTCAATTTCTTTCTTTTCATCATGATCACTAGACCGTTTTAGTAGAGATTTTTTAAAGAAACTATCGAGTGAAAGTTGCTTTTGAGGATTTTTCTAAAATGAGTTAAACAAACATCATCGAACTGCGCAACTACACGGCAAACCTGAAGTTTCTGTGGGTGATGCTTGTCGATGAAATCAACCACGTGTTGATGATATGCCAACATCTGTCTCATTTCCGGTGTACCTAAGATTTCGCCTACCTCCTCGGTCTCCTCCGACTCACTCAACTGCGCTTGGAACTCATCATGCTGCATGGCTTGCAGCTACTTGAGTTCCTCGGTGGTGAGCTCTTCATGATGCTCATCGACGAGTTCGGTGATGTCATCTTCATCCACCTCCAGACCCATGGACTTGCCAAGGGATACAATCTCTTCGACGTCTTCCTCGGCGGCAACCACAGGTTCATTCTCGGGGCCAAAACCTTCAAAATCTCTGGGAGCAACAGCATCAGGCCAAAGCTTCTTCCAAGCGGAATTCAGGGTCCGACGAGTTACTCCCTCCCAAGCCTGATCTATGATCTTTAAGCAGTGCACGTTATTAAAGTGGATCCTCCAAAATTCACGCAAAGTTAAGTTGGTGCTTTGCGTGACATTAAAGCACTGTTTAAATAAGTGCTTGGTGTAGAGCTTCTTAACCCTGGATAGGTACGCTCCTCGGACACCCCTTTAAGGGTATACTCGGACGCGCGCGACCCCGACGCCAAAAAAAATTCTTGAAAAATCAGTTTTTGCAGTAACCTCCTTTTTTCTTTTGCCAAAAAAAACTTCAATGAATGCTTAAAACAACTGTAAAGATAAATACTACTCATTTGCAGAAAAACTATTTATTATAAATATTTTTAAAAATTAAGTAGAAAAAAAAGACCTTACATAAAAATTCATAAAAAAAAATTTATACATATATACACAAATCCTTTTAGGAATTGATTCTTGAATGTTTAGGACACATCTTGATGTATTTTGGATGAAGTTAGACCCATGGAGGTGAAGATTTGAAATGAGAAAAAAAGGGTAACTTTTTTTGGCCAAAAAAATTTGTCCAAATTTCATGAATTTTTTTGGGTACCCAAATGAAATAGGAAGTGGCTAATTTTTTTAGGGAATAAACATATGTTATCCTAAAATAGAAATATGTAAAAAAATCTTCATTATTTTGTAAATTACATTTATATCAGGGGTCATATCTAAAGGTAATTTTTTGAGTACTGTACTTAGAAATTTCGTAAAAAAATACATATATTTAATATATAATATGATATTTATGCAGGTAAAAATATACCAAAATATCACAAATTCTATAGGAGGGCAACTTACGCTTCGGATATGTCCACAAAATGGCCGCCAACCGCACTGACTCAGACTCCCTAATCTGCCACTTGAAATGTAGGAAGGGTATGTCAATTTCAAGGTGTTATTTACTAATCTAATTATTCTTGGATATGCATAAAAATTGTATGGTGGGTTGCTGGATAATTGTCGATTATTTTACGACTATAAAATTAAAATTCTGACCCAAAAAAATTTTTTTGAAGGGAAATAAAATTGAAAAAAAAAATGTAAAACAATATAATATTTTAGCTAAAAAAATTGATGATATTCAATCAAAAAAGAAGTAAACAAAATTTTCCGACAAATAAACATCTAGAGGAATCATTACTCTGTGATAGTTCCTTAGTACGTTGTAATTTTGAAAGAAATGGGAAAAAACGAAAAAGTGGCAATCGCAGGAAAATCGAACACATACCTATATATACGCCATATCTGGCTAAAAATAAAGATAGGCATGGGTAGCCAGATCATCTAGAAACACTTTCCAACACTATAAAAATACAAGTTTTGCAACACTACTTGCCAATTCCTTACGGTAACATGACTAAGCAAAAAAATGCAAAACAAATAAAAAGGGGCACTGGCGGAAAAATGGCCAACATTCTAATATACGGCATTTCAGAAAAAAAAAAATTTCAGCCACGTACCAGGCAAACCATCAAGGCACATTTTCCGACAAATAAACATCTAAATGAATCATTACTCTGTGATAGTTCCTTAGTACGTAGTAGTTTTGAAAGAAATGGGAAAAAATGAAAAAATGGCAATCAAAGGAAAATCGAACACATACCTATATATACGCCATATCTGGCTAAAAAAAATAGGCATGGGTAGCCAGATCATCTAGAAACACTTTCCAACACTATAGAAATATAAGTTTTGCGACACTTCTTGCCAATTCCTTACGGTAACATGACTAAGTAAAAAAATGAAAAACAAATAAAAAGGGGCACTGGCGGAAAAATGGCCAACATTTTATTATAAGCATTTCAGAAAAAAAAATTTCAGCCACGTGCTAGGCAAACCATCAAGGCACATTTTCCGACAAATAAACATCTAAATGAATCATTACTCTGTGATAGTTCCTTAGTACGTAGTAATTTTGAAAGAAATGGGAAAAAACGAAAAAATGGCAATCACAGGAAAATCGAACACATACCTATATATACGCTATATCTGGCTAAAAAAAAATAGGCATGGGTAGCCAGATCATCTAGAAACACTTTCCAACACTATAAAAATATAAGTTTTGCGACACTACTTGCCAATTCCTTACGGTAACATGACTAAGCAAAAAAATGCAAAACAAATAAAAAGGGGCACTCGCGGAAAAATGCCCAACATTCTAATATACGGCATCTCAGATAAAAAAAAGACATGCACGTGTTAGCCCAACCATCAAGGCACACTTTCTAACACATAAACATGAAAAAAAAATCAATAATATACGGCAATTCCTTACTACGTAGTAAATTTTTACAAATATTGAAAAAAACAGAAATTGGCAACCGCAGTTAAATACCCAATATACCAATAACTACGTCGTATCTGACAAAAACAAAGTCACGCATGGGTAGCCAGATCATCTAGACACACTTTCCAAC
>NC_090738.1:46592169-46597169 GCF_036898095.1 Palaemon carinicauda
GTCGTTGATGGTTTCTGACGCCAGTTTGAGGACATCATTGAGAAACCAGGAAACCAAGTTAGGACGAATGGATGGTTTCAGTCTGGCACAAGCTCTTGGAATTGAAGCTAGCAATGAGTCTGTTAGATCTATATTAAACCCGACCAGGAAAATTTTCTTCAAGGCAGACTTTGGTATCAATAGTGTTAGCTGCCAAACCTGAGTCAAACAAGGTTCTGAAAAAGGTAACCGTTAGGTTTAATGTCATAAAGACAATATTAGAATCCTTCAAAAACTTTGCTAGTTTTTTGACCGCTGAGTCATATTGACGAAGAGTGGAGTCTCTCTTATCTGATTCTAAGAATAAAGTATTCTGGGGATCTATGTTAGCCCCTTTGTGGGCCGCAAACTTCATGAAGTCCATAAAGTTAGGGCGTTCCGAATGTTTGAGGAAGCGAACACAGTGCGCGTTTGTACTATTTGGGTTAAAGTTGGGTTGGGAATCTAGCGAGGGTGGAGACTCAGCTCCAGTAAAAGAGGAAACCAATTGCTCTTGGGCCAATTGGGGGCCACCAGGGCTACTTGACCTTTGAAGGTTCGAAGTTTGTCCAGCACCTTGATCAATAGGTTCACCGGTGGGAAAAGATAAATCCTTTCCCAGGTGTTCCAGTTCAGAGACATGGCATCTGTGGCATAAGCCCGAGGGTCCAGGTTGGGGGCCACATAACATTTCAGTTTGTGGTTGGACTCCGTTGCGAAGAGATCTACCTGGAGGTCCGGCACCTGGGAGAGGATCCACTGAAACGATTTTCGATCTAGTGACCATTCTGACTCCAACGGGGTCGTCCTTGAGAGTGCGTCTGCCACTACGTTCCGAACTCCAGCCAGATGGACAGCTGATAGGTGCCATTGGTTCTAGGCTGCTAGGGAAAAGATTGCTACCATCACATGGTTGATGGTGCCTGACTTGGAGCCCCCTCTGTTTAGGCAACGGACTATAACTTCGTTGTCGAGAACTAGTCTCAGGTGTTGCTTCTTGGCCGGGGAAAGACGTTTTAAAGTTAGTAAGACCGCCATGGCTTCTAGGACGTTTATGTGGAACTGTTGGAACATTGTGGACCAAAGGCCCTGAACCTTCCTGTATTGGGAATAACCTCCCCAACCTGATAGGGAGGCATCCGTGTGGATGACTATCTTTGGAGGAGGGTACCGTAGCGGGACCGATTTTGACAGGCTCTTGGTGGTCGTCCATGGGAGAAGCCTCTTCCGAAGAATGGGAGGAAGACGGGTCTTCTTGTCTCGAAATTTGTTGTTGGCTCTGGAGCGCCAAACCCGGTTTATGTCCTTCAGTTTCGCTTTCAGAAGAAGGTCTGTCACTGAAGCGAATTGTAGGGATCCTAGGATCTTTTCTTGATTCCTTCTGGATGTTATCTTTTCCCCGAGAAAGCGTTTGGTATTCTTCGCAATCTCTATTCTTTTGGACCTGGGAAGACATAGGGTGTGAGAGCATAGGTCCCACTGTAATCCCAGCCACTGAAACTTGGTCTCCGGTGTTAGGCGGGACTTTCTGAAATTTATTTGGAATCCCAGAGACTGAAGATACTGGATCACTTTGTTTGTCGCTTTGAGACAATCCTCGACGTTGTCTGACCAGATTAGCCAATCGTCCAGATATGCGACGACTTGGACCCCTTGGGTTCGAAGTTCTTGAATGACTGATTCCTCCAGTTTCGTGAAAATTCTGGGCGCGATGTTGAGCCCGAAAGGCATCACTTTGAACGTGTAAGCCTTGTCGCCTAGTCTGAATCCTAGGAATGGGCGGAAATGTCTCGCTATTGGAACGTGATAGTAAGCATCGGTAAGATCGATGGAGGTGGTGACGGCCCCACGGGGAAGTAAGGTCCGTACCTGCGAGACGGTAAGCATGTGAAACTTGTTGCATTGAATGGAAAAGTTTAGCCAGGAAAGATCGAGGATGACTCTCCGGCTGTCTGAGTCTTTTTTCGGGACGCTGAATAAGCGACCTTGAAACTTCAGATGTTTTGTTTCTTTGATCGCATTCCTGCGCAATAGATCCTGGGTAAACAGGATCAGATCCGGTGTCGGGAGTTGATGGAATTTGTTCGGTGGAGGAGGCCCTTCTATCCAACTCCACCCCAGGCCCTTGGAAATTATGCTGAAGGCCCAAGGACTGAACCTCCAGCGACTCCTGAATGCATAAAGTCTCCCTCCTACCTGAAGATTCTCAGTAGTTGGAGGATTTTCCGCCACGGCCTCCGCGTGATCCCTTTCCACGGGAGAAATATCTCCCCTTGCCTCTGTTCTGAAAGGAACCTCTTGAACCAAGGCCCCTGCCTCGCTGGTATCCTTGAGAGGAACCCCGGGACTCATAGGCAGGGTTATAAGCCGGGGAGGTGAACGAACTCGAAGCCACTTGGCTTTTAGGGACGAGAACATATTCCTCTTGGGGCTGAGGCTTGGAGGTGGAGGGTTGGATGGTCTGAGCAACCGGGACCGGCTGGACTACTTGGAGAGGTTGGCGGAACTGGGCAGAGCTATAAGGACGTAGCCTTTTCCTGCCCCGGGATTGAACGTTCGACTGTTCGAACTTCCGTTTGGGAGTGAGACCCCAGCGGACCTTGAGGCTCTGGTTTACTCTGGCAGCTTCGCTTAACACTGAGTTGACCATGTCCTCCGGGAACAGGTCTGGACCCCAAGCGGAGGCTTTAATGAGCTTATTCAGCTCATGGCGGATAGTAGCCTCTGATAAAACATGCCTACGGCAACGTCTTCTGGCTACCAAGAAGTCATAGCAATCCGCTAACAAGGATTGTAAGGTGGCCTTTGTCATGACTTTAAAGGCGTGTTCCTCATCAAAGTTGAGGGAAAACATCTCTGCCATCGTTGAGACGTTTAGGCTCCTGCTAAACCTAGACCGGGACTCGAACTCGAGTCGAATTAAGGTTTCGGGGAGTCTTGGAAGTCGTTCGCTAAATTGCGTCGACGCACAATCAGCGGATAACTTACCAGAGGTAAATGTTGACTGAATGTTAAGCCAACATTCATTATCTGATGGGAGCAGAAGAGATGTAGGGTCTGTCTCCCGAAGCTGGGGCAAAGGTTTGTCTTCGGCCACTGCCTGAAGAGCTAAGTCCACCATCTTGGTGACGCAAGGAGTAGGGGTCTGCTCGTCCACAAGAAACATAGTATATGTGCTCTTGTGGGGATTCAGCATGGTGTTCGTGCAACCCCACTCGTTCAGGGTTCTAACCCAAACAGACTGAGCCTGTTCTTTTGGGAAGATAACGGTCTCCTTAGGGACCTTATCTAGCCGGACAAGAGCTTCTTCCGTTAGCCGGGCGAAGCCGGGGAAGGGGAATTGAAGGCCGGGAGGGAAGAATTCAAAGTCTTCAATGGGCCGGGTTCCAAAGCCTTCAATGGTCAACATCCCGTCAGTGAAAGGGCAGTGGAGCGCCATTTTCCACGGGTTATTTTTAGTAAAATACGGGAGTTTTGAGGCGTCCGGGATGAGGAACTGTTGTTGTTGAGGCAGTCCTCCTTCTAAGGTGTCCAGTCTCCTGGTAACGGCAGATAGCATTGAGCTAATCTGCTCTGAGACAACCCTTGACATCATATAGGTGAGAGCCACCGGGTCGAAGTTGGCCGGGGCAACTGAGGAAGATGGCTGCACTCCCGGGTCCTGAGAAGTAGAGGAGGTGCTAGCTAAGCCACTTAGGGCTCCGGGGAGGGAAGCCTTCTTTGGCTTGGTTGTTTTGGGTAGTGTGGGATTCTTTCGAGTCCTAACTAAGGGTCTCTTCTGAGACTTAACCTTGGGAGGAACCGGGTGTGATCTCGGGGTAGATTCACGGTTCGCATCAAAACCTAGAAAGGAAGAAGAATTAAATGCCGAAGAAAAAGAGGGGCTAAGAAGAGGGATCTTAGCGCCGGACCCACCTGCCTCACCTACCTCCTTACCTGTCTCCGGTTCGTCCAAAACCATGGGTTCCAGGTCCAAATTCAGAGCCGCAACATTGTCCTCAATGGGGTCGGGGTCGTCACCGAGGTCAGTATCCTGATCGAGAGCAAGGTCCAGGGTTGCTGCAATGTCGGCAATAATAGGGGCTGCCACTTCTTTAGGCACTGCTGCCGAAGATTTTGCGTTGGGATAGATCAGGTTGCAGTAATCTTCAGAAAGGACGTAAGGCTTCTTGGCCTTAACGTTACGGGTGAAGCCGCCTACCCAAACTTTCAAGGTGGCTCTTGCTGTGGTCTTAGCTGCTTGGGAACTCTGAAAGAACGGGGATAAGGTTAGCAAACCCGGGAGACGGAGCTGGGAAATGAAAACCAAAGGTTCATTATATAAAGCAAGAGGAATGCAAGTAGAAAAAACGACCTATAGAGGACTCACTGATTCTGAAGAGAGGGTGGTGACAAGGTCGTAACAGACAAGGCAGTTGTCGGGGTGCCAAACTATCAGGTCATCCATTTGAATCCCACAGTCGGCGTGAGATCTACAGACCTCATGTCCGCAGGGCTGTTGAAGGACGGCCGCGCAGGCTGTCATCCGACAGCGGACCACCTGTTAAAAGGAATAGTCTATGAACACCTACTTAATATCTCTAGAAGGGGCCCCGGAGGATCTGGACCTTGAAATTAAAGTAAAATGCATAGTCTTAGACTAAACATGCAGAGAACCTGAGACTATTCCAAGAGGAATCCGGAAGAGCCGGGGATGAGAAAAGGATGTATAAATAAGGGATGAATAGTAATTAATAGTCCCGGGGACCGGGAACAGAAATACTTAAAGTAAACTTAAAGTATACTAGAGTAAACTTGAAGTTACATCCTTAAAATACATATAATAAAAAACTCCGATTATTATGATCTTAAACATTAACGTCCGTGAGAGTATAGGGTTCCCGTAGGGAGAGTAGGAATCATAAACTGTGTCAGTGTCATCAGATCCGGCAGTATTGTAAGCCCGGAGGTCCCATTGTCTGATGACGGGAGGGTACGGTGGG
>NC_090738.1:46602169-46619669 GCF_036898095.1 Palaemon carinicauda
CTTGGTTGCTCCCAGACGGCCACAAGCTGAGCAGTATCCCAATCAGTTAACGTCTCTAGCGCAGATCATGGCTCACTTGTCGATCTTCAACTAAGATTCTCTCGTAGTTTCAAGCAGTCTTGCACACCCCTATACATCAGGCACCTGGAGTGGGATGGGACCCATGTTCTCATGGCTCTTATGTGTGCCCCGTATAAGCCCTTGAGAATATCATCAGACAGAAATTGGACTTTCAACACTAGTATTTTTCCACCCATAGCTTTGACAGAGAGAGTTGATTCATTGCACTGCACGGACCCTAGTATTAACCCACTTTAATGATTAAAAGAAGTTCTGTTCATGACCAAATTCATAACCAAAATTATAAATCTGTCGGCACACATCCCAGGTTAGAGACCTCGACCCTCTTGCTTCATGAATGCTAATATATATTTTTCTGGTTTTAATTGAATATTTTTTTAGTCTTTATTTATAATTAACGATATTGGCGTCAATGCCCTTAGATGTCAAGATGCCAGAGAACTTCAAATCATTCATTCATTCATTCCTTCAAGAGATTTTTTTGTTTACTGTGAGGGCTCTGTGGTGCTACCTGAAAATAACGTGACATTTCAGTCTTGAACATCAGCTACTCTTCCTTAGCACTGGCTAAACCAAGGAAGATGCATTTAAGAACACAGTTTCTTTTGGCCTCATGAGACAATCAGGAGCATACTCTTTTACCATTAAGGGGGTCAAGGTATTATTATTATTATTATTATTATTTTTATTATTATTATTGTTATTATTATTATCATTATTATTATTATTATTATTATTATTACTTGCTAAGCTACAACCCTAGTTGGAAAAGCAGGATGCTATAAGCCTAGGGGCCCCAACAAGGAAAATAGCCCAGTGAGAAAGGGAAACAGGGAAAAATAAAATATTTTAAGAACAGTAACTTTAAAATAGATATTTCTTATATAAACTATAAAACCTTTAACAAAACAAGAGGAAGAGAAATTAGGTAGAATAGTATGCCCGATTGTACCCTCAAGCAAGAGAACTCTACCCCATGGCAGTGGAAGACCATGGTACAGAAGTTATGGTCTATTCAATTTCTTATTCCAGATCTAGATATTAATCTTTGGCACCATTGTTCAATTAGTTCATTATGCATGTTGCATGAGATTTTTTATAATTCTAACCATCCTTTACATTCAGATCAGATCTTCCCGGACAGTTCCATCTTGTTCGTAATACTAGGTATGCAGTTAATTATTATAGTCAGGCCTTCTCCATCATGAAGCTCAATACTAGACAGTACTCTAGAAGTTTTACTCCAGCTGTGACCAAGTTGTGGAATGATCTTCCAAATCTGATTGTTGAATCAGTAGAACTTCAAAAGTTCAAACTCAGCCAATGTTTTTATGTTGAACAGGCTTACATAAGTCCTTTTATAGTTTATATATCAAATATATGTTTTAATGTTCTAAATGCTTTTTAATATTTTATTTTAATTTTTTATTACTTATATCGTTTTTTAGTTTCCTTATTTACTTTCCTCACTGGGCTATTTTTCCTTGTTGAAGCCCTTGGGATTATAGCATCTTGCTTTTCCAACTTGGGTTGTAGCTTAGCTAGTAATAATAATAATAATAATTATAATAATAATAATAATAATAATAATAATAATAATAATAATAATAATAATATGGCACTACCTAAGACTAGAGAACAATGGTTTGATTTTGGAGTGTCCTCCTAGAAGAGCAGCTTACCATAGCTAACGAGTCTCTTCTACCCTTACCAAGAGGAGTGTGGCCACTGAACAATTACAGTGCAGTAGTTAACCCCTTGGGTAAAGAATTGGTTGGTAATCTCAGTGTTGTCAGGTGTATGAAGACAGAGGAGAATCTGTAAAGAATAGGCCAGACTATTCGGTGTATGTGTAGGCAAAGGGAAAATGAACTGTAACCAGAGAGAAGGATCAAATGTAGTACTGTCTGGCCAGTCAAAGGACCCCATAACTCTCTCGCGATAGTATCTCAATGAGTGGCTGGTGCCCTGGCCGACCTACTATCTACAAAGCTCATAAAGTTACGGGTATTAGTCCCACTTTCAACTGTGAAGAATCTTGCAGTCTGGTGGGATGAAGGAGTTTGGAAGTGACAAATAACTTCACAGCTTCTATTCAAGAGAGAATACTCTTCAACTCTTTTTTGGGGGTTCTCTGGAGGTTTCTTTAGTAGTTTTGTGGTTAGTCCAGCTCCCTTATTGCACAGAAAGCACTTTGTCTATGGTAAAGTGTTCACTGTAATAATACTCCTCACTTGGGGATGAAGCATTCATACTGTTACCCACTGGATCTGAAATTATTGTTGTTAAGCTACATGTCTAAAACTATTCTTATTAAAGTGGATCTGTAAAAGCAGTTCTTCCCCATCCTCCCTTAATGAGGGGAAGGATGGTGCAATGAATGCCAACCCATTGGCTGTCATGTGCCAGGAATTTTAATTCCAGACTTTCCTTTTGGATGAGAAAGATTCCCTCATTGACCAAGTACCAGGTACATGATCAAGTGCTGGCCAGGCCCTATCAGCCTGCTGATAGGAGGTTACTGGAGTCACCTCCATTGCTCTGTACAGGACCAGAGAGGTTGGCATGTTACAGCAAAAAAAAAAAAGAACCAACCAGTTTTGTTTTAGGGGACTTTTTTTCCTTCCGATAAGTGAGTCTCCCTATTTTAAAGGATGAAAGGTTTGCATATGCATAGGAGAAAAACAAACTTTTAAATGTAATTCCCACCTCAATCATCCCTCTTTTCTTGAGTCAAACATCAATAGTGAAGAGTTTCGAACAGGAGAGTGGACAAGGCTACGTGACCTCACTCACCGCCTGTTGTTAACTAGCTTGTTAACGATTTCAATGGCTCAGCTCATCTGAAGTCATTTCCTATTTTAATATATTTAGATTGATTGTATAGCTAGAAAAAATATAGATTGCCTAATGAATTTGTTGTCTTACTTTCCAGTATGTCATAAGTTTTGGAAAAACTTGTGATTTAACTGATATGTTGGAAGATTTTATGCTAAAGTTGAGTACCCCAATATTTATGTCATTTTATCTGGTGTCAGAGTACTCAGAATTACAGTTTTTAGTATCCCAAAATGTGATCTTGATTTTATTGTTTCAAATTGTATTTCAATTTCAGGAGTAGTGAGTGGACCCTAGTACCGGGATGTTTAGCTCCACAAGAAGAAGAAGAACGAGCAACAAAGGTTCTCAGCTCTCTGGTTTTATCATCAAAAAAGGAATCGCTTTCTCTATTAAATAAATACGTAAGTTACACTCTGACTTTCTAGTGTAAAATTTTGTTTTATTTTATATAAACTCTATTCCTTCATTCACTTCAAGTTATGCATTATGATTATTGAGTATATGAATGAAGTACTTTGTCTTGCTAATTTTGGTATGATGATAATTTAAACATTTAGTATCAAGGATTTTGGCAAAAATTTTTGGTTTTATTGCAATTGCCATTGCTCTCAGGTTTTACAAATATTGACAAGTCTTTTAATTTCAAGATTTTAGAAATTGCCTCCCGTAAAAATATTGCTGGAATGGACTGCAGTGAGGAAAACAGGGTTACACCCGAGAACCTAAAGAAAAACATTCAGCAGACCAGCTCTAATATTGAAGCTTTTAGTGAAAATGCTGGCTTGATACAGGTAATTATCTTTAGAGCAATGCTATGTAAATCAGTGTATTTCTAAATTGGTAGGAAATCCTAGTCTTGAAAGGTAGTGTATCAATGTCAGTTACAGTGTATTGTTGGTCTTTTTGTTATTATTATTATTATTATTATTGTTGTTGTTGTTGTTGTTGTTTTGTTATTATTAGTTTTGTTTAAACTGCTATTCAATTCACAATTATTAATGTTTTTGAACAGCAAGGTCTTGGTGTAGTGGAGACACTCTTGGACCCCAAGTATACACATCTCGATCAGCTATTAAGTATGGAAAAGCTCCTATTGCAATCAATAGGTGACCCGGATGAAACGCCCCCATTTACTCAGGTAAGACAAAAATAATATACAGAATGTACATTATATCTAAATACTCCAGGTACTTCAATAGCTCTTAAGCTTGGTTCTTAAATTTTTTCATTAGGGTCATGTACAGGGTATATTTTGAATAATTCTTTTAAAGACCAGGTTGCATCTTGAGTGAAAGGAAAAAAAGAAAATTGTTTTATTTGCATATATTAGATGAATAGGTAGCTGATTTAGCAGGGCACCAATATCCCATTGAAATACAAAATAGGACCATTGTATATGTGGCTTAATAGTTTGAGGCTATATTCCTTGCTTCAAGTGTTGCCCTTTTACTCTGCCCACTCATGCACCAAACATATTAATTTGGCACATTCTCTACACATACTTTGGTTTTCATTTCTTTCTCACCGGACTTTACTGAATATACCCCTATAAAATAGCCTGTTTGTGTATAAAATGCAAAATAAATCTATGACTCACCAACTGTAGGCTCAAACCCAGACAACGATTCACACATATTAGCCTATGGTACACACAAAAAAATACTAGGCTATGCAACCAAGTACCATGGTCTTCCCTTGTCTTGGAAGGAGGAATAGAAGATAAAGTATTATACAATATTTTACCAAATGTGGACTAAAGTCTTGTTTTTTATTCTAGTTATTCAAACTAAAATGCTTGCAATTTATTTTTAAAGGGAAATAATAAGCTGAAAATAATTACTTATATATCTACCTATCAAGGCACTTCCCCATATTTTTTGGGCTAGCCTATGTTAAAAAAAGAACAAAATGGGACTTAACTTCTCATAGCTCCTCCCAGCCTGACGAGGGATTCAGCCGAGTTTTGTTGGTACTGCTTGGGTGCCACAGCCCACCCTCCCATGTTATTCACCACAAATGAAGCTTCATATGCCGAATACCCTACTGCTGCTATCTCAGTGGTCACTAAGGTGACAGGAGGAATCAGCCGGGTCTATCGGAACTGCGTCACAATCGTTCTCCATTCATTCTTATTTCTAACATGCTCTTTTGCTTCTCTCACATCTATCCTTCTATCATCTAGAGCTTTCTTCACTCCATCCATCCACCCAAATCTTGGCCTTCCTCTTGTACTTCTCCCATCAACTCTTGCATTCATCACCACCTTCAGCAGACGGCCATTTCCATTCTCTCTATATGACTAAACCACCTCAACACATTCATATCCACTCTAGCTGCTAATTCATTTTGTACACCTGCTCTCACCCTTACTACTTCGTTTCTAACCTTATTTAATTGAGATACATCAGCCATACTCTCCAGATACTTCATCTCGAACACATTCAATTTCTGTCTATTTGTCACTTCCATTCTCCACAAGTCGGATCCATACATCATAGTTGTTACAGTCACTTTCTCATACAGAAATCTCTTTACATTCATTCCTAACCTTTATTCTTTACCAATCCCTAACAATTTATATCCTTCATTCACTCTGACGTACATGACGTACATCTGTTTCCATTCCACCATTTGCAGCAACAGACCCCAAGTACTTAAACTGATCCACTTCCTCAAGTAACTCCATTCAACATGACATTCAACCTACCATCGCACACTCTTCTCATGCACCTCATAACCTTGCTCTTACACACATTAACTCTCAACTTTCTTCTCTCACACACCCTCCCAAACTCTGTCACTAATAGACCCAGCTACTCCTCTGGGTTTACAATAAGTACCGGATCATCTGCAAACAACAACTGATTCACCTCCCACTCATGATCCCTCTCGTCTATCATTTTCAATACTCGACCAAGCATTCTAGAATTCCCCTCTCTCACAACTCCATCAACAAACAAATTGAACAACCATGGCAACAACACGCATACCTGTCTCAGTTCCACTCTTGCTGGAAACCACTCACTCACTTCATTTCCTATCGTAACACACACTTTACTGCCTATGTATAAACTCTTCACTACTTGTAACATTCCACCTGTTCCATATAACCTCATCACATTCCACATCGCTTCCTTATCAACTCTATCATAAGCTTTCTCCAGATCCATAAAAGCAACATACACCTTATCTTTTGCTAAATATTTCTTGCATATCTACCAAACTCTAAAATTCTGATCTATACATCCCCTACCTTTTCTAAAACCATCCTGCACTTCTAAGATTGCATCATATGTTTTATCATTAATCCTATTAATTAGCACTCTACCATACACTTTTCCAACCACACTCAACAAACTAATACCACTAGAATTACAACACTCATGTACATCTCTCTTACCTTTGTACAACCGAACAATACACGCATACACCCACTTCACAGGTACCATTGACAACATAAAACATATTTGTTCCCATTCTAACAAACCTTCCGTTATTTATGTGGATGTTCTTTCAGCGGCAGCTGGAGGTAGCCATCAGACTTTAATTGCAAGGTGGCAATCCTGCCTAACCACCTCTATATATACTCTCACAGCTGTGAGAGATTTCACATTTTGTTTTGGCTCTGTAGAGATCGGATGTGTCCGCTCTCCTCCTGACCGCCATTGGACTCTTTAATTTGTTTGCTTTCTCATTTCAGGTGTGCGTGTCCTTCTTCTACGATCGCCTTCATCATGCGAACGTGTCCAGGGCAAGAGGGTGCTGCATGCTGGACTTTCATGTCGCCGTTGGAGACCGACCCGCGCTCTCTGTGTCCTACGTGTCGAGGGCATCGTTGCCAGCAGGACTTTCCCTGCGCAGAGTGTAGGGAGTGCTCTGCCTCCCAATGTGAGAAGTTTGGAAGGCACAGGAATAAGAAGGCCAGGCAAGATCGTTCTCCCTCAGAGACGAGTGGGCGCGTTCTTCTTCTTCCCACACCTCCAAATCACTTTCCAAAGCTCCTTCTCGCGTGCGCTGTCATGAGGGACGAGCGAGCAGGAGCGCAAATTGCTCATTTTCAAGGCAACCCCTGGGTACTGGGGGGGAGGTTGCTTCCCCTAGAGGAGCATCTTCTCCGTCAGCCGCTGGCGAGCCTTTTTCCCTTGCAAATTTATTTCAGGTGTTGTCGTCCTTGGGGATTTCGGGACCCCATTTGAAGGAGGAGCTGAAGCACCTTTTTCAGTGTGGTGCCACGAGGGAACCTTCTCTGGAGTCGTCAACATCCCATGCTCTGGACTTGTGCGAGGTCCATCTGTTGCCTTCCCCTGGTCCTTCCACACGTGGACGAGGTCATCGTTCACGTTCGCCTCTCCAACGACCCTTTGCTGACGACGAACCCTCTTTCCATCCTGGGACCTTGTCGTCCCTTAATCCGCAACCCTCTGTTTCTTCCCACAGGAAACCCTAGGTTGCAAGTGATGATCTTCCGGGAGGCAGCGCACCTTCCATCAGCAGTGCTAAAGGCAATGTGGGGGTGAGATAAAGTAGAGTAGAGTAGTGGGCTGTAGAAGTCCTTTAGGACAGATACCACATACTTTTCAAATAACTCCAGCCTCCACTCTCTTGCACCCTAATGGCATTATCTCGCCCTTCTGGATAGTCTTCCAATGATTTTCGTTCGCGACGATCAGAAGAGCGTAATGATCGTAAGTCATCACAATCAGAGTCCTCTTCTCTTAGAAGACGCTCACTCCCTAGAGCTTTGCACTCTCGAGACCATAGGTCTCAACGCTCTCCTAAGAGGCGTTCCTCTTCACGAGGACGAGTTTCGCGTTCTAGATCAACCAGATCTAGATCACGAGGACGCAACTCGCGCTCGCGAGGACGACACTCACGATCGCGCGGGCGGCGTTCGCGCTTACGAGGGTATCGTTCACGAGATCGATGTGCTCGTTCGCGAGACCGATGCTCGCATTCGCTAGATAGCCGCTCGCAACGTTCACGCCCTTCTCGAATGAGAGCTAGACGTTTGCGTTCACGGACATCAAGATCACGAACCGCTCGTTCAGGATCAAGGTGTAGACGTTCCTCATCTAGAGGTAGAGGTAGGCGTACACACATTCCATCAGCGAGTAGCCCCTCAACCAGATCTTCCAAACGACCACGGGCTGAACTTGACGATGACCTTGACCACTCCTCTAACAGGCGTCCAGCTAAACCCTCACTTCCTTTTACAGCTTGGGGAGTTTTAGCTAAGCGCTTTCCTAGACAACACTTGGAGACGCGTCCGGAAGCGGAGAGTTCTCCATCAAGAACAGTCCCTACTCAAAGGCGTCCTCTTCCGACTTCATCTGACGCCGGAAGTTGTTAGACCTTCCTCTTCCTCTGTGGCTCCTACTGCTCCTGTTGTGAGTGCTTCTGCTCGCGAAACACGTCCGTTGACGCGTGAAGTTCGCGACTTGCGCATGAATCTTGTGATTTCATGAGCAAAACAGCTAACTTCGCGAGAATTTCGCAAGTAGAAGTGTCGGGATTGCGAGCAAATGCGGGTCCAATACATTCCTCTCGCCTTTCTGCGTCCTCCACCTCCAGCGGAAGACCAGCACCCTTCCCAGAATAAGTTGGCGAACGGTCCTATTAGTCTGGACTTGCCTCTGCATCCAAAGGAACGTATTCCTCTGCCTCAGAGGTTATCTCCTCTGTCGGCTAGTCATCCAGCTACGGTCTCACCCAGGAGACACTCGCCTAGGGACCTCCAAGGTAGATCTAGGGAAACAGAGCTTCCTCCATGCGCATCGACCTTCATGGCCGATACCGCCCCAACCCCAGGGCGACCCCTAGAATACCTTTGGAACCCGTTTCGAGTTTGTCAGCTAGGAGTCAGGACCCTAGAAGGAAACCGACGGCAGATAAGACCCCCAGATCATCTCCACCCCGATTGGGGGCTGAAGGCCACCCTCCTGCTGACTCCGGTATGACCAACTTGCCCCTCTCGTGAGGGTAAAGGAAGCCATATTGAAGAAGCAGAGAAAAAGGATGAGAGACACAACTCCACCTCTCGTCGATATCAGCCACCCTAGGACAAATAAGTACAGAGACTCGGCCAGGGAGATCGCAACTAATCCTTCTCCAGAGGAGGAGTCTCCCATTACTTCTGCCAAGGCTTTGTCTAGGTCCTCGAAGACCTTGCAGGTTCCCCCTCCTAAGACCGGGAAGGATCGCGCTGTGCGAAGGGAACCGAAGGACTCTTAAAACAAAACCAAAGAACACCGCGGCAAGGGAAGCTAGGGAGGCAGAGGCTCAGTCGCGGTCTCCAGCAGCGGGTCCATCCATGGTTTCTGTTGACGACCCTGACCTACCCCAGGCTCTGGATGTGAGCCTGGAGGTGGACGACCCCTTAGACTCGGAGGATGAAAATCTTCCAAAGGCAGTCAGTCCGAATTATCACTCCGAACAGGAGAGGAAAGAGTCGGAACATACCTTTTGGCAGGTCCTCACCTGTATGAGGGTAATTTACAGGCTATCTACTCCTGGTTCCACCATCCAGGAAGGGAAGGATATGGTGCTCGATGCTATCTTCAAGACCCAGAAGCCTTCCAGGTCTAGTACTGCTTTGCCCTGGTTGAAAGGTCTAAGAGCTGTCAAGAGGAAAGCTATCTCCCAGATCGCCGGAACTTCCAGTTCCTTGAGGGCAGGTTCCTCCTCTCGGTCTCTATCACTTTTCTTATGCGCTACAAAGGAAGTACTACGAGATCGAAGGGGAACCACACTCCACCATGTCCCTCAACCCTTCGATAGAGTCTCTAACGAAGGGGGTTCCCGGGTTCCCACTCAGACCCTCTCCTCTCTGACGTCTCACTGTCGACACTGGAGCTCCTGAAGATAGAGAGAGGCGCGAAGTATGCCATGCAGGCTGCTTCATTGCTGGATCTATGGGTGGGATCTCGAAGATTCATGGTTCGCTCCCACGACTTGTTGAAGGAGTCGACCAGGAAGACATTGGAGTCCTTCCTATTGTCAGGTATCCAAACTCGTGAGTTCCTATTGCACTACGTTGTTAACCTGTGTACGAACGCCATACTCAAGCGGAGAGATACCATCGTAGGACGGTTCCATAAACAAGTGCCGAAAGTGGAGGTCTCTCGGCTGAGGAACTCCACTCTCGAGGGTTCTTCTCTCTTTGTTCCGGAGGAGATAGAGAGGGCTGCTGAAAGATGGAGGAAATCGTCCAACGATTCTCTTCTTCATAGGGCCATGGCATCTCGGTCCTATGGTAGATCTTCCCAGTCTTCTCGGCCTCAGCAAGCTCCTTCCTCTAATCAGTCAACTGCGAGGTCCTCAGGACCTGCTAAGGTGTCTAAGTGGCTCTTTCAGTCCAAGGGACAAGAGGGCCCCAAGTCCTTTAGAGGAAAGAGGGGAGGTAGGGGAGGTGGCCGAGGTGGCCACTCCCACTAGGAATGGCATTCCTCACCACCTACCACCTGTGGGGAGATGCCTACAGTGCCGCTAGTAGAGGTGGCAGCTTCATGGGACAGATCCCTGGACGGTCGATGTGATCGCCCTAGGGTATCGCATCCTGTTCACTTAATCTCTCCCTCCTCTGACTCGGGATCCAGTGCATCTCGCCTTCTATATGAAAGGATCTGCAAAGGAGCTGGCCCTCAGTGCCAAAGTCCAGACCATGCTGCAGAAGGGTGCTCTCCAAAAGATAGTGGACGGGTCTCCAGGATTTTACAGTCGGATTTTTCTTGCAAAAAAGACAACAGGCCACTGGAGACCAGTCATCGATCTCTCCCCCCTGAACAGGTTTGTCCAACAGACTCCGTTCAGAATAGAGACAGCAGATACGGTCATTCAAGAGGTACGTCCAAGGGACTTCGTGTGCACACTGGATCTGAAGGACGCTTACATCCAGATCCCAATACATCCATCTTCATGGAAGTATTTAAGATTCATTCACAAAGCAAAGATATACCAGTTCAAGGTTCTATACTTCGGTTTCGCTACAGACGGGTATTTACCAGAGTGTTTGCCCTAGTGTCATCTTGGGCTCACAGGAACGGCATCCGTCTTCTCAGATATTTGGACAACTGGCTGATCCTAGCAGACTCGGAGACGACCCTTCTTCATCACCGAGACATGCTTCTCGAGTTTTGTCAGAATCTGGGGGTCCTGATAAATTGCGAGAAGTCATCACTGCAACTTTTACAGAGACTCTTATACCTTGGAATGATCATAGACACTGTCCTAGAGAAAGTTTTCCCATCAGACGAAAGAGTAAACAGGCTGAAGGAAGTGGCTGCTCCCTTCCTCAGGAAAGAAGTTCTTCCAGCCTCCCGTTGGCAGAGTCTGTTAGGCAATCTAACCTCTCTCATCCGTCTTGTTCTAAATGGCCGCCTGAGGATAAGGTCCCTGCATGGGCAGCTGAAGTCTGTGTGGAACCAACACTCTTATCTACCAGGCACCCGAGTTTCCATAACTTGGTGGATGGTAGACGAAAACCTTCGGCGAGGCTAGAACCTTCTCGTTACCCCTCTGGATTTGATGCTATTCACAGATACATCAAAAAAAGGGTGGGGGCCTCACTTGCTGTACCATACGATCTCCGGCCTTTGGTCAGAATCAGAAAGGTACCAGACATAAATCTGCTTGAGATGAGACCAGCCTACCTAGCTCTTCATCAGTTCCAACAGTGGTTGGCAGGTCACTCTGTGGTGTTGATGAGCGACAACACCACAGTAGTGGCTTAAATAAACAAACAGGGCGGTACCTTTTCGCAGCCTCTATGTCATCTTGGAGTAAAGATCCTCAGATGGTCAGAAAAACATTCAGTGGCTCTATCAGCTTGCTTCATTTCTGGTAAGAGGAATGTGCTCGCGGACAATCTGAGCAGAGCGACTCACATAGTAGGCTCCGAATGGTCTTTGAATCGTTAGATAGCCAACAAAGTCCTGACTTTGTGGGGTTCCCTGACAGTAGAACTGTTTGCAACGTCTTAACAGCAAGCTCCCGCTTTACTGTTCTCTCCTCCAGGACCCTCAGGCTCTATGGCAAGGTACATTCCAACAATGGTGGGACAACATTGACGTGTACGCCTTCCCCCATTTTGTCTGATGCGAAGACTGCTCAACAAAACTAGAGCGTCCAAAGATCTATTGATGACCCTTGTAGTTCCGCTATGGCATCACGCAAAGTGGTTCCCAGACCTCCTGCAACTGCGCGTAGATCCACCTAGAGAACTCTCTTCACGACTAGATCTACTCAAACAGCCATACGCGGACATCTTCCACAAGACCGTGAAGTCGCTTTGACTTCATGCATGGAGGCTATCCAGCATCTCCTCACTCAGAAGGGCTTTCCACGACAAGTTGCGGAACAAATGTCCGGACACTTGCGTAGGTCCTCCGCCTTGGTCTACCAGCCTAAGTGGAAAGTCTTCTGTGGTTAGTGTCGTGGAAGAATATCTCCACTCGATGCCACTATCCCAGTAATGGCGGAGTTTCTTGTATACCTTCGAGAGGAAAAGCTCCTTTCAGTATCAACGGTAAAAGGCTATCGCTCAGCCTTGAGCCTTGAATTCAGGCTGAAAGGAGTCAACATTTCTTCTTTGTTGGAGCTTTCTCTACTCATATGGAGTTATGAGATCACTCGTCCAGGACCCTCAGGCTCTATGGCAAGGTACATTCCAACAATGATGGGACAACATTGACGTGTACGCCTTCCCCCATTTTGTCTGATGCGAAGACTGCTCAACAAAACTAGAGCGTCCAAAGATCTATTGATGACCCTTGTAGTTCCGCTATGGCATCACGCAAAGTGGTTCCCAGACCTCCTGCAACTGCGCGTAGATCCACCTAGAGAACTCTCTTCACGACTAGATCTACTCAAACAGCCATACGCGGACATCTTCCACAAGACCGTGAAGTCGCTTTGACTTCATGCATGGAGGCTATCCAGCGTCTCCTCACTCAGAAGGGCTTTCCACGACAAGTTGCGGAACAAATGTCCGGACACTTGTGTAGGTCCTCCGCCTTGGTCTACCAGCCTAAGTGGAAAGTCTTCTGTGGTTAGTGTCGTGGAAGGAATATCTCCACTCGATGCCACTATCCCAGTAATGGCGGAGTTTCTTGTATACCTTCGAGAGGAAAAGCTCCTTTCAGTATCAACGGTAAAAGGCTATCGCTCAGCCTTGAGCCTTGAATTCAGGCTGAAAGGAGTCAACATTTCTTCTTTGTTGGAGCTTTCTCTACTCATATGGAGTTATGAGATCACTTGCCCCCAGTCAGAGATCAGGCCTCCTCCTGGGAATGTGGTTCACATACTGAAGTCCCTAAAAGGGTCTCCCTATGAACCATTACGTCATGCAACTGACCGAAATCTCACTTTGAAGACGGCGTTCCTGCTCGCTTTAGCCTTAGCAAAGAGAGTCAGTGAACTTCATGGCCTCTCATATGACATCGCCAATTCAAGGGGATGGGGGAAGTGACGCTTAGCTTCGTTCCTGAGTTTATTGCTAAGATTCAAAATCCAGGGGTGGTGGACCTTAGATTTGGGCCCTTTCAGATTTCGAGTCTTCGTTCTGTAACCAACGACCCAGATCAGTATTTACTTTGCTCAGTTAGGAGTTTGAGATACTGTCTTAAACGCACTGTAGCAGCACGGCCCATATTAACATAACTGTTTGTTATTTCAGGCAGAGTAAAGAGGAGGATTACAAAGAACACAGTATCCTCCTGGATATGCCAGGTGATTGAAAGAGCCCTGGCTCCAGATCCTCATCAAGATCGTCGACCTAGAGCTCACAACATCAGGGGAATTAGTACTTCCCTGGCGTTCAAACGCAACTTTTCCGTTTTGCAGATCCTCCAAGCTGGTGTGTGGAAAAGACAAACCACATTCACAGCACAATACCTCAAAGACGTGACCCACAGGAGGCTTGATACATTTACTGTCGGTCCCGTGGTGGCTGCTCAACAGGTGGTTTAAGATACCTCAGACTCCTTAATGGACAAGTAGCAGTTGGTTGAGGGCATTGGTTACCCAGGTTAAGCCTGGGATGAATGAGAAGAATGTCTGGCTTTCCTTCCTTCATCTTCCCCCACTTGGTGCACAGCGCCATGGGTCCCTCTATAAGCTGGTTTCAACCTTTGCAGGTAATAATCACTTCCTTGTGTAGCCTAGTATAAGTAATAATTTTATACTGTCCACATCTCCATTGCTTCTGCGAGGGAATTATGGGTTCGTTGCTTTTCCCATTTAAAAACTCAGGCGTTTCATACAAATAACAAACTCTATTTTACTAAATTGCACAGCCTGCGAGTTTACTCACTTTGTATATTTTAGCGAGGTGTCAAAGTTTTCCCTAGACCACAGTCATATACTGCACTACGCAAAACCAGGTCAATGTCCATGCCAGATCTAGGACTTCCACCCACCTAAGAGTGAGTCATCCATATAAATAACAGAAGGTTTGTTAGTATGGGAACAAATGACAAATTCCGAGATCATTTGTATTTTTTCCTAACTAATGCAAACCGCGATTTATTATATAAATTGGTCCGCCATTACCTGTCCCCCAAAAGTCCTGCCTGCAATAAAAAGGGACGTTTCACAGCCGTGGGAATATAAACAGAGGTGGCTGGGTACCCCCCAGCCTACCTGCTAAGTGGTTAGGCAGGGTTGCCACCTAGCATTTAAAGTCTAATGGCTACCTCCAGCTGCCGCTGAAAGAATATCCACATAAATAACTCAAGGTTTGAATTAGTTAGGGAAAAATACAAATTAACTTCGAATTCATCATATTAAGCAATCTCACCATCCATTCAAGTACAGTTACACCCCCTTCCTTTAACATCTCTGTCCTCATGCCATCCATACCAGGTGCTTTTCCTGCTCTCGATTCATCTAGTGGTCTCTTCACTTCCTCTCCTGTAATCTCTCTCTCATTCTCATTTCCCATCACTGGTACCTCAACACCCTCAACAGCAATTATATCTGCCTTCCTATTTTCCTCAACATTCAGCAACCTTTCAAAACATTCAGCCCACCTTTTCCATGCCTCTTTTCCTTTCAGCAACCTTCCATTTTCATCTTTCACTGTTTCTTCACTTCTCAATTCACCCCTCCTTGCTGTCTTCACTTCTTTCCAAAACTTTTTATTCTCTTCATACAAATGACCCAATCCCTGACCCCAGCTCCAGTCAGCCACCCTCCTTGCCTCAGCTACCTTACATTATATTTCCACATATTTTCTCTATATGTCTTTCATACTTCTCTACGCAATTACTCTTTTTCTCTTCCACACTTTCATCTTCACTCCTTCATTTCACCATTTACTACCCTTCCTAATGCCTCCCTTAATCCTCTTGTCACACACATCACTTGAAATCCCAACAAAATTTTCTTTTACTAACTTCCACTCTCCAGATCACCAGTTTCTCTCCCTTTCACTCTGCCAGATGCTGCTTTCAGCCTTTGTTGATATTCACTTTTTACCTCTGGTTTTTCAGCTCTTCAACCTTCAATACCTAACGTTTTTATCCCTCCACTGTATTTTCCCACCCTTAGATAAAAGTGATGAAAGGAAGGAAAATAAATTGAAGTAATAATAGATTAAAATTTAATGTAAAGAGAGAGTAGAGGAAAATCATTTTAAAGTAGAAATTAAGCGTAACTAGATTATATGTAATATTAAATTAGATAATCAAATGAGTATTGTATTTAGATTTTAAGGATTTAGGATTGTGAAGAAAATGAAATGAAATTTAGAAATAGTTTATTTAGTGTCATAGATGATTTAGGAGTTTATTAAGGATAGGATGTAAAAATACAAGTTTGTACAGTACCTTATTATACAATTACGATCATAAAACCAACAGTACAATTAGTGAACTACAGTGCTTGAAATCAGTTTAGTGTGTTATTTGTGGTGTTAGGAAACTGCACATAGCAGTGGTTAGCTGATTAGGGTAGATGGAGTTCAATGATCCAAAAGGCACCAATTATACATAGATTTGTGCTCTTCTTTGGTTTTTCTGTTAACTACTATGAGATTCAGGGCCTCTGTAACACGGTTTTTTGGACTTTGCTCCTTATCAAGGCATCGGATGTAGCTGAAAGTTGACATATGTATATTTTACAACCACACACAAATTTTGTCAGCATTTTCAATAACGTAAACCCGATAGTTTTAATTTTTATAGAGTAAAAATGATCTAGCCGACGCCATGGCCAGTGATAACGAGCCAAGAGTCAAAAACATTCATTACGTAAGCAATGTAAACACCTTTTGACAAAATTTTGCCCCGCCCATCCACTGGACACCCATTCACCTTCTTCCATCGGCTCTGGAACCCATAACAGTCAAGAATGGCTAGCAGGATTTGGAATTGCCCCTGTGGTTGCAAAACTGCATTTATCTTACGACTTGCAACTTTATACAGTCAAGAGAAATCCCATGGCCATATTTACTATAGCCTGAATAGGTAATTATTCAGTTTCTAGTTTAAATCCAATGTTTATGGTCTGATTTGTATTTAGCGTAATATGATTATAATACTTGTAATGTCACTAAGGCTTTTGAACATTTCCATTAACTATTCACTATGCCACCAAGAGAGAGAGAGAGAGAGAGAGAGAGAGAGAGAGAGAGAGAGAGAGAGAGAGAGAGAGAGAGAGAGAGAGAGAGAAAGAGAGAAAGAGAGAGATTGTATGTAAACAGTCTTGATATAACTATTTTTGTTAAAATGAGAATTTTGTGCTAAACTCTCCATCAGACCAACGGATCATCCGATATAATTTTTTTTTTTCTTCTTCTTAGGCCGTACGACCGTGTTGGCTATGTTTTGGGCATGACTGCATTTTGTAAATAAATCATGAATAGTTTTAGGAGTTTTATTTGTACATCTTATGGGAATTTATAGGAGTAAAGTGAACATAATTCATTTATCCTTTAAAATAATTACTACATGTAGCAAAACAAATACTAGTAAAGATGATAATGCAATGAAGGAATGATACCAAACTTTATCTTTAGCTTCAACATCGGCAATAACATACCCAGTTGCCATAAATTTGTCAGCTTAATGAAATAGCCTATCATCTAATATAAAACTTAATTTCTGAGGAGGCCATGGCTTATTGCACAGTGAAAAAAAATGACACAGACTTTATGAATGGCGGAACGATACATAAATGTGGGTGGGGTATCTGTGCTAGCATAGTAATACTACTGTAGCAGTAGTGCCTCAACAGTAGTATACATGAATTAAACGTTTAGGCCAACTGCTGGGATCCTTGAGGATCATTTAGCACTTCTTACAACTACTCGAGAAATAAGTTTTTATAGCCAGAATTTTAATTTTCTGATCCAACAATGCCCATGATAGCCTTCAGTGTTATCCAGAATTATAACGAGGCTAAAGTGGGTGGAGCCTCATGAAGTCATCATTCTGACGATAATTATGGGTGAAAGTTTAAAGCAAAATACAGTACTGGCTATTTTTTTTTTTTTTTTTTTTTTTTACAGTAAATAGATCGGTAGATAGACAATAAATAAAAATTGCTTGACATTGGATATAGCAGTTATCAAATCAAGCTT
>NC_090738.1:46624669-46634669 GCF_036898095.1 Palaemon carinicauda
TAAATAAGAAACGGGTTTTTAGCGTCACTTTACCTTAGAAACTCCAGCGCAGGTGTTGTTAGTCTTGCTACGCAGAGAGGAGACGGACGGGCGGCGAGGAGGTAGAGAGGTTAACTACGATAAACGTACACTACCGTAAATTATTCTAACTTACACTAAGTGAACTTTAACATAACTTAGCTTATTTTTTTTTTTTTTATTTTTATATTTTATATTTTTTTCACATTTTCTTTTTTCTTTTTGATGATTACGTAATTTTAATCACTTTCACTCTCTACACTTAAAATTGACTGAATTTCTTTCGCTTCACTCTTTTCCGTTTTCTTTGTTTCACTTTCTTCCGCTTCACTCTTTGCCGTTTTCTTCGAAACACTTACATCCTCTTCATCATGAGTTCGCTTCGCAGTTTTTTTAAAGAAATTATCGATAGATAATTGCTTGGTACAGCTTTTCAGAATGTTTCGAAAGTGAGTTAGGCAAACATCATCGAACTGCGAAACTACACGACAAACCTGCAATTTCTTTGGATGGTATTTGTCGATGAAGTCGACCACGTCTTGATATTTTCCTAACACCTCTTTTATATGCGCCGAACCTAACACATGTTCTACCTCCTCGCTCCCTTCCTCGTCATCACTCATGTGCTCAGACATAGCATGGAGTTCCTTGAGCTCATCCGTGGTAAGTTCGTCGTGATGTTCGGCGACGAGTTCCGTAATGTCATCTGCGTCGACCTCCAGACCCATGGACTTGCCAAGGGAGACGATTTCCTCTACGGCTTCCGCTGCACCCACCACGGGATCAGGTTCAGGGTCAAAACCTTCGAAATCTCGGGAAGAAACTGCATCAGGCCACTGCTTCTTCCAGGCAGAATTGAGGGTCCGTCGAGTTAATCCCACCCAAGCCTGATCTATGATCTTCAAGCAGTGCACGATGTTGAAGGTGCTCCTCCAAAATTCACGCAAAGTTAAGTTGGTGCTTTGCGTGACATTAGAGCACTGCTTAAATAAGTGCTTGGTGTACAGCTTCTTAAAATTAGAGATGACTTGCTGGTCCATGGGCTGGAGAATAGAGGTGGTATTCGGTGGAAGATACAGCACCTTTATGAACTTAAATTCATCGAAGATATCATCTTCAAGTCCGGGGGGGTGAGCGGGTGCATTGTCAAGGCATAGCAGGCACTTTAAAGGCAATTTCTGTTCATGAAGATACTTCTTCACAGAAGGGCCGAAAACTTGGTTAACCCATTGCACAAAGAATTGCCTAGTGACCCAGGCCTTCGAGTTGGATCGCCAGAAAACATGAAGCTGATCCTTATCGACGTTGTGTGCCTTAAAGGCCCTAGGGTTCTCTGAATGGTAAACCAGTAAGGGCTTGTCTTTAAAGTCCCCGCTAGCGTTGGTACATAGGGCAAGAGTCAACCGATCCTTCATTGGCTTATGCCCAGGCAATTTCTTCTCTTCGGCGGTGATGTAGGTTCGACTCGGCATCTTCCAAAACAGCCCGGTTTCATCACAATTAAACACTTGCTGCTCTACGTAGCCTTCTTCCTGCACGATCTTTTCGAAGTTCTTGACAAAGTCAGCTGCAGGCTTTGTGTCCGCACTAGCAGCCTCTCCGTGGCGAACAACTGAATGAATCCCGGACCGTTTCTTAAATTTCTCGAACCAGCCACGAGATGCCTTGAAATCATCTGAGGAAGGCTCGGTTGAACTCTCCCCAGCATCACCCCCATAGCTCTCCTCCTTCAAGTCCGTAAAGATGGCGTGCGCCTTCTCGCAGATGACGGTCTCGGTGATGGTGTCGCCAACGATCTCTCTGTCCTTGATCCACACTAGCAGAAGTCGTTCCATCTCTTCTATGATAGGGCTACGGCATTTTGAAATTATGGTGATCCCCTTAGAAGGTTTCACTGCTTTTATAGCTTCCTTCTGTTTAAGGATTGTTGAGATCGTCGACATATTACGGCCATACTGTTTAGCAAGTTCACTTACGCGGACGCCACGCTCATGTTTTTCAATAATTTCCTGCTTAACGTCTGAAGAAAGCATTTCCTTCTTCCTTTTCTCACCACTACCACTACCACTGGCAAAACTAAGCCTTTTAGGACCCATACTTTACGTAAATTACCGTTAAAGGATGCACTTAAAAAATCACGATTAAAACAGAGTTAATAGCAGAACGCACAGAGCACAACCGCAAGAAGCCGACGAGCACAGAGGACTGACCCAAGCCGCGCTAATTGAGGGTCCCTCCAAGGTCGAAGTGCTGCCTTCTATCGGCGGAAATAAAAAACACTTCAGGCGCTATGAGCACCGACTATGCGTACGAGTATTGTTTACTTCGGGTGTCGAAAAAAACATTCGGGTGTAGAGTCGGAACGTGTTTGAATTGTACTTCGCGTTTAGAAAAATTCGGATACAACCATACAACCGGTACGACGAAAATTGCTTACTTCGTGTGTCGAAATAAAATTCGGGTGTAGAGTCAAAAATTTGCTCAAATTTTACTCTGGATGTTGGAAAATTTGGATGTAGATACGTTCGTGTGTAGAGGTTCCACTGTATATATATATATATATATATATATATATATATATATATATATATATATATATATATATATATATATATATATATATATACAGTGAACCCTCGTTTATCGCGGTAGATAGGTTCCAGACGCGGGCGCGATAGGTGAAAATCCGCGAAGTAGTGACATCATATTTACCTATTTATTTAACATGTATATTCGGACTTTTAAAACCTTCCCTTGTACGTAGTACTGTTAACAAACCACCCTTTAATGTACAGAACACTTAATGCATGTACTACAGCACCCTAAACTAAAACAGGCACAAATATTAAAGGCGATTTTATATCATGCGTTTCCTAAACACCTAAAAAGCACGATAAAAAATGGCAACCAATGTTTTGTTTACGTTCATCTCTGATCATAATGAAGAAACAAACTCATTTAGTGTACAGTACACATATATGTATAGGTTAGTTTTTGCATCGATTATATTGATTATACAGTACTGTATGTTGATTTTTTTATTACCAATGTTTTAGTTTACGTATTTTTCTTAGGACTTCCAAATGAAATGTTTTTCTTTATGACGCCGCCTGAAACGACGGCGTGTACGCTCAGTAAACAACCACGCTCAGAACAAACAAGGCATTTAACGCGCATGATGATAGTGATAAATAATGATACAGTACATACAGTATTTACAGTAAAAGCATTTACAAAATATGTTACCTTACAAATATAATTTATACAGTATTGTACGTAGCAAAGCAGGAAAACAATTTACGAGAGAGAGAGAGAGAGAGAGAGAGAGAGAGAGAGAGAGAGAGAGAGAGAGAGAGAGAGAGAGAGAGATTTTTTTACGTACGTAAATGTAAATTTTAAACAAAAAAAATATGATAGGTTACAACATGTAGACTTTTAAAACCTTCCCTTTAACTTAATGCATACAGTACGTACAGTACTAAACTATAAAACAGGCACAAATACAGTTTTAGAATGTACAGTAAGAATATTAAAGTAAAAAATAAAGATTGTTACTGTACTCACCACGAAAGAAGTTGAAGAAAAACTTGAATGGTGATGGCGATGAATTTGCTGCACAGTAGAAATGATGATGATGAAGCTGATGATGTGTTCTACTGTGCAGCCAGGTAGTATTTTACGTCTCTTCAGACGGAGGTGTCTTTTCCTGGGACACCTCTTCAACTTCTTCCTGGGAAACTTCTTCAATTTCTTCCGAAGGCGTACTAGCAGGAGGAACTGGCTCTTTTTTGCGAGGCTGGAAGAACATTGTGATCGGAAGTTGTTGCCGCTGCTTCTTTTTTCGATCCAAGAGCATTTTGTAGGGAGTCATGTCTTCATCGATCTTGTTGCAGAATTGCATCGAGCGAACCATATCCTCGTCCCACTCTTGCAACATTTCTTTCAACTCCTTCGCATGGTTGCAGGCCTTGGCAAGCCGTTCTAATGTTAAGCCCGTTTCTTCGACATTTTCTTGGGTCTCTTCCTGGGTATCACTCTCTTCTTCACTTGCCGATTTCGTCAGGTCTTCGAGGTCTGCGTCAGTTAGGGGCTGGGAATGGCAGTTCAACAACTCGTCGACGTCTTCAGTCATCATGTCGCCAAACCCGTCACCTCCAATTATGGCAGCCAACTGCACAGATTTGCGTATTGCAGAGTGTTGGATTTCCGACGGAGTAAATCCTTTGTCGTCGTAAACAATATCGGGCCACAACTTCTTCCAGCTCGCATTCACGGTTACAGGTTTCATCTCTTGAAGTGCCTTCTGAATATTCTGCAGGCACGTGGCTATGGTGTACTGCCGCCAGTACGCCTTCAAGTTAAAATCTTCATCCTCGTCATCTTGGGCAGCATCCACACACGCAACGAGGTCCGCCAAGGTGTTCTTCGTGTAGAGGGCCTTGAACGCCCTGATAACCCCCTGGTCCATCGGTTGAATTAATGACGTGGTGTTGGGTGGCAGGAACTCAACCTGAATGCCCTCATGCGACAGGTCAGTTGCGTGTCCACCAGCGTTATCCATAAGGAGAAGGATCTTGAATGGCAAGCCCTTCTCTAAGAGATATTTGCTGACTTGCGGGATAAAACACTGATGGAACCAGTTGGAGGTCAGCATCTTCGTAATCCATGCTTTTTGATTATGCATCCAGTACACGGGAAGGAGATTCTTATTTTTATTTTTCAAAGCGCGAGGATTTTTCGACTTATAAATAAGCCCCGGCTTTAACAAAAATCCAGCAGCATTGCCACACATCACGAGGGTAACGCGATCCTTGAATGCTTTAAAGCCAGAGGCTTTGGCTTCCTCTTTGAACAGGAAAGTTCGCGACGGCATTCTCTTCCAAAACAAGCCAGTCTCATCCATATTAAAGACTTGTTCCGGCTTGTATCCACCTTCGGCGATAATATTCTTGAACGTCTGGTTCACGTAAGTTTCAGCAGCGGCAGTGTCAGCGGAAGCAGACTCCCCATGCAGGGAAACGCTTTTCAGGGCGAAGCGTTTCTGAAACTTCGCGAACCATCCTTTGCTGGCGGAAAAACGTTTCTGAGGCTGGGAATCAGTGGATGTCCCTGGTTGAGGATCATCTGCATCATCATCATCTTCAGCATGGTTGCCGTCGTCGTCTTTAGGTTCCTTTGCAGCAAAATTCTCATATAAGCTCAAAGCCTTTGTTTGGATGGTGTTCGTATCCAACGCTATGTTCTTCTTCCGGCAGTCGGCAATCCACACAGCTAAAGCACCTTCCATGCGTACGATCGTTTTATTACGCATTGTAACGACTCGCTCCGCTGATCTGCTAAAGGTGATTGCAGCCGTCTTTCTAATCTTCGCCTCGTCCTTCTTGATATAGCGAACAGTAGATTCGTTGATGCCAAAATGGCGGCCGGCGGCCGCGTAACTTCTACCATCTTTTAACATGTCGAGAAGCGTAACCTTCTCAGCTATCGTCATCATCCTTCGGTGGCGTTTAGGCTCACTACCAGCCTTAAGAGAAGCAGAATGCTTGGGAGCCATTACAGTAGGATTTACAGTAACAAAAAGTTCAACTTAAAAAAGTCGCACACAGCACAGATTCACACACTTAAGAACGTCTACTCAGCGATACGCGGTAACAGAGAGTGGACGATCCAGCCCCGCGAGAACTTAGATGCTGCGGGTAGGAGATGCGGGCAAAACACCAATCACAGGCTAGATAACAAAACTTGAGTTCTGATTCGTCATCTATCAGCGCTTGAACCAATCACAACCCGTCTTACAGTACTATGATGCGTTGGTTACCTACTCATAGAAGATGCCCCGCGCATACCGAACGTACGTAGATTAAGTAAATACCGTAATAATAATAAATAATGATAATAATACTGTACAGTAATAATAATAATAATAATGATAATAATAATAACAATAATAATTTTATTAACAACAACAACAATAATAATAATAATAACAATAATAATAATACACACTTTACGTACGCTATTTTACGCCTCTCTCTCTCTCTCTCTCTCTCTCTCTCTCTCTCTCTCTCTCTCTCTCTCTCTCTCTCTCTCTCTCTCGTACGCTTATTCGAAATGTGATTTTTGCAACAAAGAATATTATTGGATGCAGTACTACGTACGTATACATACAAAAGATTCATGGAAAAGAAGCACATCCATTACAGTACACACCATTCTAATATGGTATGACTGCATCTGATTTGCGTTTCATGTTCGATTTAATTTTACTACGTACTGTATACAGTACTGAATTATCGTATGATCACATTCTCTTTTCGTGTTTTATTTCTTTCTGTGCTGAATTATATATCATATGTAATGCAATGAACAATCAGTAAGAACAGATATTACTAATTACAGTATTAATGGAATTACAGGTAACAAAATATCGTATTTGGTTGTCTTCAGATTTCGCGGTATTTTCGAATTTTCCGGAAAATCCGCGATATGTATATATATATGGGTTATGGGAAAACCCCGCGAAGTGGTGAATCCACGATTGTCGAACCGCGAAGTAGCGAGGGTTCACTGTATATATATATATATACATATATATATATATATATATATATATATATATATATATATATATATATATATTTATATATATATATATGAAGAGAGAGAGACTATTGTTGAATAGAGATAATAAATAAGAAATGGAACAGAAAATGCACTTTCTTTTTTAATTGTCATATTTGTTACTGTCAAGATTATATTTTTCCTGCTTGTTTGGAGGAGTAAATAATATTCCAAAATCAGAAGTCTCTGTTCAATGAGAAAGACAGAGAGGACACAGTTGTACAGGAATTGTAAGTAGGGAAGGGAACAGAAAACACACACTCACTGTTTTTTTTTAAGGGTAAATTATTGTAATTTTTAAAAATATTCTTCAGGTTTGTATCTGTTGAGATTGCACTTTTCCTGCTGTTTATGTTGGTGCAAGTCATTTTTGATAGAGCTAGCTCAAGTTGTAGCACATACCATGTAAAAATGTAAGAAAAGAAAAGTAGTGTAATTTAGTTCATATAGGTAGTTATGATTTACGTAAATTCTTTGCTTTCATTTTTTCATGGTTACATATATTTTGTATCATAATTAGAAATTTAAGATTTGTAGATAATGAGTAACAAAAAATGAGAAATTTCAATACTGTATATAGGGGATTTTCTAAGAACAGAGCCAATGATCAGCCTTCTACGTCAAATATCAGCTGACTGAATATCCACGTTTAAACGAGAATTTCAACCCCTGTTAAGGAAGAATGATTAGAACTTTATGCAGTATACAGTATCAATTGAACACCTCAGTATTTCATTGCAAAAGTTTTTTTTTTCAAGTTTTTGTGTCCCTAATCAAAGATACTGTATTTTCATTTATTTAGTATAAGGGGGTATATTATATTGAAAGGTGTTCAACCATAAGAGTTACGACTGATGACAGGTAGCAATTTGTGAAACTTTGAGCAAAGGAATAGTAATGGTTCAGATCTCTTGAAGTAGTCGGTTACTTGAAAACCTTATCATTTCACTCCTTGCTGTATCAGCCAAAGAATTTGCCCGGGTTATGAACTGAGTGGCAGAAAGAATGGATATCTTTTCTTCCTAGTTCTGTAATCACCTATATTAGTGAGGCCTATCCGTCAATCTTATAAAAAGCAAAATTTATCATGGATCCATTCAATATGGAAAGCCCTGCTGATGTTTCATGATCAATCCTCTTCTTACATTGTATAACTTTTAGAACATAAGTAATGTTGTACATAATCCAAGAAATCTGCAGGCATGTCACTAATGGTTTTTTTTTCTTGCCAGGGGATGTGGCTATGGCTTTAAAAGCCTCTTTAGTATTTCTAAAATAAACTAAATCCACAGGAAATCAGTTGGATACTAAAAAGAAAGTGTACATTTTTATGTCATTAGAATGTTTCATTAACCCTTATTTTGATTTAAGGAATACTCTGCTACTATTTTAGAGTACAGGATAATATGATCTCATGAATTTGAGTGCTTTCAGATTTTCCAGTTATTAAAAACACGAAAGACTCGAGGAGTATCTATAGATGACATTTTAGCAATGATGGTTTACGTTGTTTCATTAGGAGGACCTCAAGCTTATACTGAAAAGGACGAATATCAACTTACAAATCTCCTTTCTCATGCAATTGTTGAAGAAAAAAACCTCTCAGAAACTATTAAGGAATTTGGTAATTATGTAGTTACAATATTTTTCATTAGCATTATTTTTTCTTATAGAATCATGTATGTAAAATTGCATAGATAATATTTTGACATCTTTTACACTGAAATCTTCAAAGTGAAATGTATTACATGATTTCAGTTGGTGAAGATGGGGTAGATGAGGTGACAGCGTTAAAGGCAGCACAAAGTATTTCAAAACAGCTTCATGCCATCGCAGTTGCTAGGGATAATTTAAAGGTTTATAGGTGAGTTTTTGTGATTCTTTGCTGATATGTACTGAATTTATTATTAGTTATTTTTCCCTGTTATTATACTGCAATTATTATGCATACAATAACAAACCAAACTGCAACCCTATTTGGAAAAGCAGAATTTTGAAGCCTAAGGGCACCAATAATGAGAGGAGCCCAGTATAGAAATTTATTTTAGTAGATATTTATATGATTAAAGGGCAATGGCTGAGTAAAAATACTAAGGTAAATAACAAATAAACTATCAATGAGAGACTAGTCAAGCTGTTCAATTATCTCCTAGGAAGCACTGCAAAATCCAATAGACATAGGGAAATTTATCTTATGAAGTGTAACTTAACTACAGTATGGTATTTATGTTTGTGTGAATTCATTTTCTGAAGATAGTGCTGTCACATATTTTTTTCATATCAGGGACATTTTAAAAAGAATTTTTACATCTTTGGATTAAACTTTGTTCAAGATCTCTTTTAGAAGTTTTTTTTTTCTCTTAAGATAATTTATTATTCTGTATTTGTCAAAGAACCAAATAAATTTCCCTGAGGATTCACTGTGAAGAAAATTCTAAATTCATCCATTTCTATAAATCTCCCCTGATGTTTATATTGCTTTGTTCATGAAGCTGACTAACAGCCTTTAACCCCCCAAATTAAAATTTTCTGTCCTTGCCTTCAAGAGGCCACACTTCCTGCCCACCTAGGCAACCTCTGGTGACTAAGGGCAACGGTAAGGTTTGGCCTCACATGCTCTAATCAGTCTCTGAAGTTGCTCGAGCAGTTGATGATTATCCCATATTAACAGCTCCAGGATTTTCCAAAAGATTTTGTAAACCATAGATTTTCTTGTTTATGAGTGTTCAAACATAAAGTGACATATCCTTCATCGAATGCTGATTTTCTAGATAAAGTAGCCGAGATCTGAAGTAGATTATAAGCTGTTTACAAGGCACTCATTATCGACTACTTGGTAATTATTTGATTACAACTGTTATAGTGGTTATTTGGTAATGCCCCCACAACGAATTGAGTGTTTCCTTTGAGGTTTTAGTTTAACTGTCTATTGGGTTGTCTTCTTCTGGAATTACTTTGTATGTCTGTAAGAGTATTGCATTTGTCTTTAAGGTGTTTTATTTTTGTTTAGAAAAAGTTCGTTTGCTTACATTTCCTCCTCTTAATTCTTTTCAGCTAATAGACAACCACTTCAAGTTACATACTGTATGAAATTAACATTTTGTGTATGCCTCTATCAAGTTTTACATCCTTATTTTTACAGGGGAAATCATTAGAAGACTGTGAATAAGTTTCTATTATTTGCTCATGTTTTGCTATTTTCTGTTTCCAGCTCGAACCTTTGAATCTCCAAAGTTGGAGGTCTAGTAACAAATATGATAGTATGGGAATATGCATTCAGTGATTAACCTCTTATTATCTATACAGTATAATGATGCAAATTTTGTATTGTTTTGGTAGAATTGAGGAACATTCTTTAATA
>NC_090738.1:46637169-46639669 GCF_036898095.1 Palaemon carinicauda
TCCAAGGTGGTGTGGTTGGCGGCCATTTTGTGAGCATATCTGAAACAAGCTGGCATAGCTCTATGTAATCCTCTTTTTTTTTTTTTTTAATTTCTGATATTTTCATGCATAAATACCATGCCTAGCAATGGATATAAGGATTTGTCTTGAAAAATTTCATGATATAACTCAGCAAAAAAAAAAAAAATTAAAAAAAAATTTGCCCCTTTATAAAATATTAAATATTATCATAGTGCAGATTCTTTTACATGTTTTTGTTTTATGATAATAATACAATATCATGTTAAAATTTCAGCCACTAACTATGTCATTTACCAACCCTAAAAAGTTTTTGAAAAGAGGATATATTTTTGTAGCCAAAAAAACATCCTTTTTTTTCTCATTCCAGAAAACATTACCTTTAGGTTCCTCTCCACCCCTGGCTCTCAGCAAATGGTGCTCAATTATTATAGAATAAGTGATTAAAATAGTTTTAGTTTATTTCCATATTTAGATTTTAGGTAAATTACTTTGTAAATTCATTTCTTTTGTATACTTAATTTTGTTAATTTATTTGTATAAATATTTGTTTTGGACTTAGCTTTCATTTACTTATTTTAGAGAATAGAATATTCCTTGAAGTTTGTTTTAATTGTAAACGGTTGTGAATTGCCTTGTAAATGAATTTTTATGAATTTTTTTTTGGACCTCGGGTCGAGGTCGACCCATCAATACCTAATTAGGGTGGTCAAATAACAATACCTATCCAGGGTTAAGCAAGAGAACTCTATCCATGATTAGAGAACACAGGTTTGATTTTGAAGCGCCTTCTCCTAGAAGAGCTGCTTATCTTAGCTAGAGTCTCTTCTACCTTTATCAAGTGGAAAGTAGCCACTGAACAATTACAGTGCAGTAGTTAACCTCCCGAGTGAAGATGTACTTTTCGGTTATCTTAGTGTTGTCTGGTGTATGAGGAAAGAGAAGAATGTGTAAAGAATAGGCTAGATTATTCGGTGTATGTGTAGGCAAAGGAAAAATAAGACAATGGCAAAATGAGCCGTAAACAGAGAGAGATGGGAAGGGCAGTGTTTGATATAAGGAAAATTTGCCTGTTCTAATTCGGATTTGTTTAGATATGAATGAATAAATTAACAAGGAGATGTAAAGTTATTAAGAAATTATTAAAGTTGCCTACTAATTTAATTGAGTAAAGAAGCATTAATTTAGCAAGTTTCAGTTGAAGTGGCTATCCTGGAGGGTGTTTAGCCATGCATGGTGTATCGGTTCCTCCATGTTGACCAGTTTTCCGACTTTTTACTATAGTCTATGGGTATCATCAATCACTTTATTTATAATTCTGTACATATTGTTTTTGTTATAATTCTTGTTAATCTAGTTTTTAAGTATGATGTCTCTTTTTTATTTCTATTAATTCTTATGCTGTTTGGAGACATTGAGCTAAATCCGGGACCAGTACGTCCTATATTTTGTCAATGTCGTCTTCTGTATTGCAATATTCGTGGTCTTCATGCAAATATCCAAGACCTTACAGTTGCGTCCAGACAGTATGATATTTTTTTGTGCTCAGAAACTTTGGTTTCTAATATGAGGCACTCATCTGAGCTCCTTATAACTAGTTTTAAGAAGCCAATAATGTTGAAACGTGATGCCATCCCTAGGGCCAGGGGAATGGCGGTGTATATTAGGACCAAGTACCCTGCTTCTCATAAGTCCTGCTATCAATGTGGATGTCATGAGATTCAGGTAATAAAAGTTTGAGGCAGGCATAACAACTTTTATTTGTGTTTGATCTACCGGAATCCAGACATGGATGATTCTATCTTCGATTGTCTTCTTACCATTATGGCTAAGATACAAGAAGATGATAGAAAGGCTTCTTTTGTCTTTGTTGGTGATTTTAATGCTCACCATAGGGAGTGGTTAAGTTCTATCTCTCCTACCAATCGCCATGGCTTGAAGAGCTTTAGACTTTGCCTCTGAATCAGGCTGTGAGCAAATCATAAATAAAGCTACTCGCAGGTCTGGTAATTGCTTGGACCTCGTATACACTGACTCCCCTGGCGTTATAACTAGTAAGGTTGGTTCTCCAGTCGGGACATCTGATCATGCCTTGATTTCATAGAAGTAAAGACTGAGCAGCCTGTCCTGGATATATCATACTCATGTAAAATTTATATGAAATCCCAAGCAGACTGGAATGGGATTTTGCATGATCTTTTGTGCTTGAATTGGTCACAATTATATAGTAGTGTAGATCCTGTTGTCCCTTTGAATGAGAATCTAGTCAACATAATTGATAGGCGTATCCCTTCTCGTGTGCTGAGGTACCGAGTGAAGGACAAACCGTGGTTCAATGATGATTGTAGACGTGCTTATTTGGACAAGCAGGAGGCCTATCATCTGAAACTGATCAGATTTGACCTGGAACAACTATACTCAGCTTCGAGCTTTTGCTCAGAGAGTTTATGCCTCAACTGAAAAGGAGTACAATTTAACCATA
>NC_090738.1:46647169-46694669 GCF_036898095.1 Palaemon carinicauda
TTTCCAAGATGATTCATATTGTCTTCTGGTTGACTTTGACTTATATTCTTGTAAGAAGTCTATAGTGCCTTTCGAGATCCCAAATCTTTTCTTTACTGCTAAGGAGAGAAAATCATGAGATGAAGGCTTTGGGTTCTCTGTGATGAAGTGAAGACAGTCGACTTCTGGACCTGTTGAGACAGTGCTGGGTCCGGCAGAGTGACCAGCCTCAGCTTCAGTTCCAATACTAGAGGGAACCAGTTGCTCTTTGGCCACTTGGGAGCCACTAGAGCTGCCGTTCCCCGAAAGGATCTCAGCTTGTTGAAGACCTTCATTAAGAGATCGGTCGGAGGGAACAGGTAGCTCCGATTCCATCTGTTTCAGTTGAGGGACATAGCGTCCGTCGCTTCCGCTAGAGGGTCCTCGTATGGGGCCACTTAACGAGGTAGCTTCTTGTGGGGTCACTGGGGTCACCAATGTGACGAGCCAAGAGTAGGTTGTGACTCAAAAGCGGGATGAAAGCAACTGAGTAACTTTATTACAGAACATCAGTTTATCTGGCAGCAAGGCCATAACATATAGCAGGTTGTTTCCTGTTCAACCAACAACGGTTTCTTTAACAGAAACCGTTGTTGGTTGAACAGGAAACAACCTGCTATATGTTATGGCCTTGTTGCCAGATAAACTGATGTTCTGTAATAGTGCTACTCAGTTGCTTTCATTCCGCTTTTGAGTCACAACCTACTCTTGGCTCGTCACATTTAATGGTGAGAAAAACAGACAAGTTGATTCAGGTTGTTATCAGTGCGAGGGGAGAGCGAAGATACAAAGGATACTAAATTATATACAAAAAAAAAAGGGAAATGTTGTTACTACGTACGATCGTGTGACACACGGTTGGTACATGGTAAGGGCGTTGGCTTTGGTCATCAAGTCCTTTATAGGTAAACTATCGACATCGGGTATGGCAGCGCGTACAGGTTCGGGTAAACGGTAGGTTCACCTTGCGAGGAGAGCAGTCTGCAGCAGGTTGCAGGCGAGCGATACTGATCATTTCCCTGAGGGCGAGCGAAGCCCTTTGGTCCCCCAACGGTTGTTGAGAGAGCTGAAAAAGCTTTGCTATATGGGCAGCTGGCGACGGCGAGTACTGCTGCAGAAGGTATGTTTTGAGGGCGTCATAGTAACAGTGAGGGGCGGGGGAGGCGGGAGGAGCGAGTCACTCCAGGGTCACCAATGTGACAAGCCAAGAGTAGGTTGTGACTCAAAAGCGGGATGAAAGCAACTGAGTAACTTTATTACAGAACATCAGTTTATATACATTATACATCAATTCCGGGCAACAAGGCCATAGCATATAACAGGCTGTTTCCTGTTCAACCAACAACGGTTTCTGTTAACATTTAAAGGTGAGAAAAACAGACAAGTTGATTAAGGTTGTTATCCGTGCAAGGGGAGAGCGAAGATACAAAGGAGACTATATACAAAAAAAAAGAGAAATATCGTTACTATGTACGATCGTGTGACACACAGTTGGTACAGGATCAACACTACTATACAATTGTGATCAATTCAAGCCCAAAAGATCCCTCAAAACCCATTCCAGTCTGCTTGAGATTTCATACAAATCTTACATGAGTATGATACATCAAGGGCAGGCTGATCAGTCTTCACTACTATGAAATCAAGGTATGATTAGATGTCCCGACTGGAGAACCAACCTTATGTGTTATAACCCCTGGGGAGTTGGTGTATTCGAGCTCCAAACACTTACCAGACTCTCGGTAGCTTCACTTATGATTTGCTCACAGCCTGATTCAGAGGCAAAGTCTAAAGCTCTTAAGCCATGGTGATTGGTAGAAGAAACAGAATTTAACCACTCCCTATGGTGAGCATTGAAATCACCAACAAAGACAAAAGCGGCCTTTCTGTCATCATCTTGTATCTTAGCCATAATAGTAAGAAGACAATCGAAGATAGAATCATCCATGTCTGGATTCCTGTAGATCAAACACAAATAGAAGTTGTTATGCCTGCCACAAACTTTTATTACCTGAATCTCATAACATCCACATTCATAGCAGGACTTATGAGAAGCAGGGTACTCAGTCCTAATATACATTGCCATTCTCTTGGCTCTAGGGAATTAATACCATCTGTGCACATAGAGCAGTACACTTTAGGCATGGATTAGGGTTTTTTTACAGTGTCATTGCAGCTCCTATCTTACCTCCCTTTTAGCTTTGAACTATATTTCCATTTCTGCTTCCTTTCTTCCAACTATCTAACCCCTCTCAATTTTACTTCTTACTGCAACTGCATTTTGCCCCAGGTGTACATGGTTGCTGAATGTCATCCCAGGCACCAGTGTCAGATCATATGGCTCAAAATCATAAATCCATTAATTCTATTGAAAATAGGTTAAAGTTGTGAAAGAATAGTGTTGGTATAAAAAGGAAGCTAGTTAAAAGTTATGGGTTGTAATAAAAAGTAATGTTCATAGAAATTTTATATAAGGCTGAGGTGTTTCATACCATTATGTTCATTCAATTTTTCTATGGAAGGATAATTTAATGGTCTGACTGTTGTTAGTATTGGAACATTGCTTTATGTGTTTTAGAGTGGAGCAGAAGTATTGTGCCCTATTCTTAGGTTTAGTATTTAGGAAATATTCAACTTTAGTATTGATTGAGTACTCATAAAATTGTTCACTGAGATTCATTTTGGTTTATTATTTCAGAAATCTTCACATTCCTGGAGATACAGTTCAGCCTGCTTCAAGCCAAGGCTTGCTGCAAAAGTTAGTTTATGACTGTCTTACTGCACCCCAAGCAGATATGTTGGATTTAGAGTACAAATCAGCAGGTTTTAAGGACTTAATAAAAACTGGCTTCAGGTAATATAGGAAGATTTTTTGTTCTTGTTTTTGTTATAAATCTTTATAAATTTCAGTCATTAACTGTAGTTTCTTTCAGGGTATGATATTTTGTTTGAGATTTAATATTGATGGAATATTTTTCAATGCTTGGATTTGTTTCAAGTAGTGTCGTATAAACACCTTATGCCCAGACAAACCAGTAAAGCTCTGGATGTCCAGAAATTGCATATTAGCAAAAATACTAATGAGGAAGCATTTTTTCTCATATGATGGGTTTGATGGATGGAAAGAGGATCGCCTTTCTCCTTAAGGGGAGTCATTAGAATACAGATAGCCCTTGTTTAAAGGTTGCTTATGAATGACAGAGGCAAGAGACAGTGACATTGCCCTATCAAGCAATACAAGGCCCCTAGAGACTAGCCATACAATATATCATATCAGCGCCCAAGACCCCTCTCCACCCAAGCTAGGGCCAGCTAATGGCTCCAAAGCCCCCATTCTTAGCTAACACGAGGATGGTTAGGTTGCAGACACTTAAGGAACTAACGAGTTTGAGCGAGACTTGAATCCGTCTGCCAATCACCAGATAGAGACGTTATTAATAGAGCCACAACAATCCAAAGGGACTTGTTAGTTTGGGTGTTTTGAAAAAAAAACTACCTACGGAAGATATGGATATCTGCAGATATGATTGCAGAGTAGAGACTAGACAGAGGTTACCATCTCCTAACCCTAAAGGAAGACCTACATACTAAAATATCCTTCTTGGAACTATTCTCAACCCCTTTGTACTGTGACGTCTAGATATGTCATTTACAAATATAAACCATATGGAGATTAAAAT
Source organism: Palaemon carinicauda (assembly GCF_036898095.1). Taxonomy (NCBI): domain Eukaryota; kingdom Metazoa; phylum Arthropoda; class Malacostraca; order Decapoda; family Palaemonidae; genus Palaemon; species Palaemon carinicauda. Next base: position 46,650,868 of record NC_090738.1, read on the forward strand.
TACTCGTATAACTTCTATATCCTACAAAAGACTATAGCACATGGCCATATATCACACACAGTTCACACTCAGGAAATTTCACTAAAAAATCTCCTCTCCCGGATATTAGCCCCCTCCTTTTTCTTTCTTCAGCCAACCAACAAGGTCTTTGGGATTCTAGCCTTTATTTCTGATTGTGTAAGAGCTAGTTTAGTCTGTTTATATATTACCTTATAAAATCACACCACTCTCTCTAGACAATGGTGACATACCCTACCTGAGGCATTACTCAAAGCCCCCCTGACACTCCCAGCTTAGAGACATAAGGATCCTCACATCTCACCCCACTACCAACTGAAACTCTTGTGATTCTAGTCCTTATTCATGGTTATGTAAGGTCTATTTTAGTGTATTTCTATGTTGGCAATACATGTTCAAATCACACAGAATGTACTATGTAGCTCTTCAAACATCATTGGCTGTATGCCTGCGACTCCAGTCCCACCCATAAAGTCACTAAAACGTTTTACCAGTAATGCAAGTTATTGACAAGATGGGATATTTCTTTTATTTTATTAATTTCTTTTCAACTATCATTCTACAAAATATTATCATCTTCATGTCTCATATATATCATATTAGTATTGTTCATTATTTTCACAACTTAAAGTTAGTTTACTGTTGTTATTTCCATTTATTCAACATTATATGCAGTATTTGTCATGTTCTTACATGCACAGTCTCTATTTCTAAGCCTGTGAAATACCCAAAACATGAATTATCCAGTTCATAGTGACAGTCACACTCAAGGTGGAACGTCAGAATAACAAACAAACCTTATGTCTAATGAACTAAATTTATATTATTACTCTCTCTCTCTCTCTCTCTCTCTCTCTCTCTCTCTCTCTCTCTCTCTCTCTCTCTCTCTCTCTCTCTCTCTCTCTCTCTCTCTCTCTCTCTCTCTCTCTCTCTCTCTCTCTCTCTCTCTCTCTCTCTCTCTCTCTCTCTCTCTCAAATGGGTTTCTTTTGTCATCAGTTTTATGTTTATCTTATATGCACCTTATAAATTATACATTATAGAGTACTTCTTGTGTCAAAAGAAACAAATGGATATTTTCATTACACTTCTGTATAACATGAAGTTCATTATTACTGACGAGTAATTTTATATCTTTCGACAGGTATTGTAGAATTTTTATGGAATAACAGTCACTTCAATGAATATAAGGTTTCTTTTTCAACACAAAATCACAGTTCTTTACCATACTTTATAATTATACATTATAGAATACTTCTTGTTTTAAAGGAAACAAATGGACATTTTCTTTACATTTCTGTATAACGTAAAGTCCATTATTACTGATGAGTCATTTTATATATTTCAACAACTATTTATCGTGAAATTATTACAGACAGTAATTATAAAGTTTTTTTTTTTTTTATTTTTACGCATAAAATCACAGTGCTTTACCATTATTTAGAGAAAATTATATTAAACAAATTTCTGAAAAATTATTCTACCATCACTTCATAATGATTGGAAAAAATATTTTGGTTGTTTAGAGTAAAATACAATAGCAAATAAACCTTTTGAAACTTATTCTGTAATTAGCAGTAAAACAAATAAACATGGAAATATAGGTTATTATAGAGTAAATGAGCATGCACTGTATATCTGATGATGACAAATCTCGTATATAGCTTGAGTAGCAGATCTGGATCCGCCGCCTCGCTGTGAAGGGGTTAATGTTGTGAAGTTGATAAGGAGACCTGCATCCTAAAGAACTTGCAAGACTTGATTTGTTTACCCGAGGCATAATTCTTACATTGTCAAGTTACAGACAAATCAAAACAAAATAAATTTCAAGAAACGGGATAAGACAGTGATTAGGCTGCATTTCAAACTTATTGTATTTAGGTAAACAAATTACAAGTTTATTCTTGAGCACTTCTGATTTGTTTAAGTTTACTGAAAATTCTGCAGAGCGTCCTTAATATCACAAAAATGATAAGTTCTCTTTTACATTTCAAACATCACAATTCTTTTGGGCGAGCTAACAACGAGGAGACGAAAATTATATGATTAGTTCTCACACTTTAACTATCTACTTAAAAAATACCAAGTATAATTTTACACAAAGTACTTATGTGTGAGGTCTTGAACAACGGAGCAATACGAGCCCTTTAACTCTGACAAAGGCTCTGTCCCGACTGCCAGTTTGCCAGTTAGGCGTGGCACACCGTAGGACGTGGTGATGGCGTCCGTGGGCAGGTGCCGCGTGTCCTAGGGGTATCGAGGTAGTAGTCCGTTTTGTAACTAACCGGATGTTCATCCGGAAGCCCTTCGTCTCCTGGCTGCAGCTTTCCCATGCAATCTGTAAGAACAATGAGGTGACAACAAAAACCCTTTGTCTGCAGATTGAGACAGCAACAGAATCCTGTCGCCAGTGGAAGCTGAGGCAGCATGCATTCCCAGGCGAACCAGCAGGCAGAGGTCATTTACATGACCTCCAACAGGGGTTTCAAGCGGTGTCTACGTGACAACATCTCCGCCTAAATTAGCCAGTCCAAATAGGTGATGACTTGAACTTCCCACAACTGTGGGTTTGTTAACTGGCTTTTCTAATTTTACTAATACTCTTGGAGTGATATGGAGGCCAAAAGGCATCACTTTGAGCCTGTATAAACCCCTCCAGAGCCAAAACCATAAATAAGGTCGCAAGTGGGGAGTAGGGTTAGTAGAGACAGACCAATAAGCATCCTTTAGATCTATAGTATAGGTGTAAGCCCCTTAGTGCAGTAATTTGTAGACATGCATGATGGTTGTCATTGTGTATATGATATGCTTGTTGAAACAAGGCAAGTCGAGGATCACTTTTCAGGGGTGAGTCTGTCTTTAGTACACTGAATAGTGTGCCTAGGAATTTCAATAACTTAATTATCTTCATAAGACTATGCTCTGCCCCCACCAAGGAAAAGTCTGTTCTTAAAAGCAATGGGAACAATCTCCCATCTGAAGGCTTTCAGTGATGAAGTCCTTTGCCTCTATGAGACTCACCTGATGTTCCTTCAGTTATCCCTTTTCCTCTGAAAAAAATCCTGAACGATCAAGGATTTGGGACTGTGTGAGCATTGTGACTTGGCTGCCTCTGCTACGCTCAAAGAAACTTAGGTATAGAGTTAGGCTTGGGACAGTTGTATAGGGCTAGTCTTTTGCTGGTTGCTTTTTGGACAGTTGTTGGTTCCTAATATAGGCTAAAGCCCTGTGAAAGATGGCTTTTTGTTTTTAGGTAGGGCTAAAAATCTTTCCTCAATTTCTCTGGAAGTGAAGTGGCCTTTGTCTGCATTAGCTTTATGTGTATCCCCTAATGCTTGGGGAAAAAGGATTTACAGAGGGTCATTATATAAAAAATTCCCCTAACCCGACCTCCTTCAAATCGCAAGCAGCTGACATGTAGCGCCTCAACTCGAATTATTTTTTGACGAATATTCTTTAAATTATTGAAAATTAGTAAATTCCCTCAAAGTTATCTATGCCATCCTATCTATCCTGGTGACAATATGTAAGGCAAAATATTAAGAAATAATGGAGATATAATGAATTTAAAACCCAACCCCTTCAGTTTTTAAAAATATGGGAGGTATGTACTTTTGATTTGACCTCGACCTTATTTTTAGACAAAAATTCTTGAAATTTATAGAAATATGTAAATACAACTAAATTCATCAATAGCATCTTATCTATCATTAAAACTTGATAATGTATTTTTACCCCTTATAGATTTCATGCAATGAGTGCAATACGTCATCCCTGGATGTGCAAAAAAAAACAACAGTTTTTCTCAGTTTCAATTTTTTCTATTCAAATGCTTATAACTTTCTTATATGAAAACAAATTTCAAAGATAAATGTACAATTTTAAAGAAGAGAAAAAAATTTCTATTTTTGTTGGAAATAGATATTTTATGAATGTAAAATAAAGCTAATGAATCCTGAGTTTTTACTTTTTTAACAGAAAATGAAAATGTCCATATAGATTTGTTCTTCCCTATTGAAAAAATGCTCCCAAGAGATCCTTTTCCCTGTTATATACTTTCTAAGTCAGTAAGTTTTATTGCTTTAGCTTCAGAAATAAATTACTAGAATCAATTTGATTTTGTTTTTTTGTTTCTTCAATTAAATTGAAACTAATCAACCAATCGCCTTGGGATTTCTTCAGAATGAATACCGTATACATACTTATATACTGTAAGAAAGTTATCAAATTCTGATTGAAAATTCATATATGGCAATTTCCGCCCTTAAATTAAGTCTGTCACGTACTAAATACTTCTCTCCCAAGATGGGCTGGAACAGAAGGAAGGCCATCATTCAATTGGTCGGTGAATCTGTCCTCAGCACACTTAATAGTGTGCCTTTGAATTTCAAGAACCTAAATATTCCTCTGAGGCTATGCTCTGCCCCACTAAGGAAATGTCTGTTCGTAAAAGCAATAGGAACAACCTCCCATCTGAAGGCATTTATTGATGAAGCCCTTTGGCTCTATGAGACTGACTAGACCCGCAGTTTCACCTGATGTTCCTCCAGTTACCCCTTTTCCTCAGAAAAAAAAAATCCTGAATGACCAGGAATTTGGGACTGTGTGAGCATTGTGACTTTGCTGCTTCTGCTAATCTCAAAGAAACTTAGGTATAGAGTTAGGCTTGGGACAGTTGTATGGGGCTAGTCTTTTGCTGGTTGCTGGTTGCTAAAGCCCTGTGAAAGATGGCTTTTTGCTTTTAGGTAGTGTGAAAAAATATCTCCCCAATTTTTCTGGAAGTGAAGTGGCCTTTAACTGCATTAGCTTTATGTGTATCCACTAATGCTTGGGGAAAAAATGATTTACATAGAGGGTCACTGTATAAAAAAATTCCCTTACTTCGACCTTCTCCAAATCACAAGCAGCTTGCATGTGGCACCTTAACTCGAATTAAGTTTAACAAAGTTCTGTAGAAGCCTCAAAAGTAGGTTTACACATTAGCTTTTCTACTGATGATGTAGTTGACTGGGATCCCCCTGCAACTCCTACTTCTAAAGAGGAAATGACAGACCCTAGATTAAATCAAGTCTGTCGGGCACTAAAAAAAAAGTTTCATAGCTTGAAAAATTTGGGGAAAATAATTCAATGTTTTAAATTTTCAAAAACTGATCTACACTACAGTATTTCTTCCTTCTCATCTTCAAACACAGAAAGAATATTTGGTGATAAAACTTAAAGACCCATTTCAGGCTGATGAAAACAATGTTGATCCAAATTTATTTGAAGAATTGATAAGACTTGCAAAATAATGTTGAAGGTAAAGTGCTACTTCAGCTATTTGGTGATGAAGATTTCTGGCCATGGGAACAAGATATACATCTCTCCCTTTGAAAAGAAATGAAATTCCAAATGTTACCTTTTCCATATTCAAAGCAGTAGAATAGATTACAAGTATGTAAAAGGGGACTCTATATATCAAATATTGAACTTGATCTCACTAATTTGGCAAAATTTCATCAAGCCCAAGATAGTCATCAATTCTATTTCTATCACTTTTGCCCTCTTAATGAGAGAATACCTTGATAGAGTCACTTTATTTCAACTCAGAATTTCATTTCCTTGTTGAAGACTTGTGATGGGCAAGAGGTCTCTTGAACTTGGGGAAAGTGGTCCCCAAGTTTGAATCTAATTTCTTTCTTCTATTTCTTCTTCTCAATAATTCTTTGACTTCCTCCTAATTTTATAAATTTTCTTTCTTCTTGCTGTCCTAACACTGAGTAATATCTCCTTTATCTTTCTTTTTTATATACTTTTATTTATATTTATATTTGTTTATTTATTTTTATATTTAGTTTCTTAAATGGCATGGACATTTCCACATTCATTATACTGCCTGCTTAGATGAATGGGAGAAGGGATCACAGTTGGAAGGTGTTTGCATTCAAAGCTATATGTGACAGTATTGGATGATATCATCCCAGATATGGTGATGATGATTCCATATTTTCTAACTAGCAGGTTTAGCTTACACCCACAGGTAGGGTATGGAGTAGACCATCTGAGAAGTATACTCTCACTGTGCTGATAGTGGAGAATGCAAATTTCCTCCTCAACATATGATACGGTCTTAATATTATCAAGCAGGTAACCCAACCAAACAACCGATGACAAAAATAGAATAGAATAAAATCCCACCCTTCATTGTGGACCCTTTGATAAATGACGCTCCATCCCCAGGATACGCTGACTCCCCCCTGGTACTATTGATGACCTCTATCAATTCTATTAAGGAAAAATTCTGTTGCTAACTTGGGAATGAAAAAGGACTTCTCCAGTGCTCAGAAGTATGATGGAAATGTGAAGAAATTAAAAGTAATTCATATATGTGATTTGCCAATAAGCTGTCATTATGAAGCATTGTGGATGACTTTTAAAGCTTACGGTAAGATCACTGAAATAAGGATGAATTTCAGGGGAGAAGATGGAAAATGGGAAGCATGGATCTGCTTTAATAATCATGAAGAGGCCTTTAAAGCAATGTGTGAAATTTAAAAAATAAAAGTTAATAATAGTGAGATTACTGGAGTATTATGTAATACTGCTCCTGTAAACCTTGACAAATATTGCTCTAGCGACCAGTATAACTGTGAATCTGTGGACACCAAAATAAATATCATAGTAGAGAGAAAGCCTAAGCCACCAATGTGGATTATTGCAACTTCGAAGGGAGGGGAATATAATTATTTCATGTTTAGTAAACTAATACAATAGAAAGTAGGTACTACAGAATGTGGTGATGTCTCTAGATTTGGCCCTCTTAATGAGAAAATGCCTTGATGAAGTCATTGAGCTTCAGCACGGCATTTTATTCCCTGCTGAAACTTGATGACGGGCAAGAGGGCTCTCGAACTTGGGGAAATTGCTCCCCCAGTTTGAATCTAAATTTCTCTCTTTCTCATCTTTTTCTTCCTCCTTATATCACTTCAACCTTCTCCTAATTTTATAAACTTTCTTTCATGTTGCTGTCCCAACCCTATGAGTAAAATTTCCCAAATGTATGTGTATATATTTACATATATATGTATGTCCTCTTTTTTTTATGGCGTGGATGTTTCTACATCTGTCATTGCCACTTGGGTGGATGTTTCTACATCCATTATTGCTGCCTGCCTTGATGAATGGGAAAGGTGTCTCGGTTGGGAGGTGTTTTTGCTCAAAGCTATATGTGAGAGTATTGGATGATCTCAGCCATCCCGAAGATGGTTTGGACCTCTCTGCCGGAATTATTCTCAAGTGTTGGGTCTTCGTAATCCAGGGGGACCCAATGCTTGGGGTAGGACTCTCGGCTTTTGGCCGGAAGCCCATCATTACAGATATGGGGGATGATTCCATAGTTTTTTTGGTGTCAGTCCTAACAGGCGGGTTCAGCTTACACCTGTGCCTCTATATCTGTTTTGGTGCTATCCTTTGTGTAGGGTATGGAGTGGACTCTGGGAAGTATACTCTCATTGTGCCAGTAGTGGAGACTGCAAATTTCCTTCCCAACATGTGATGCCTTAATGTTCTCAAGCAGGTGAATCAAACATTTTCACATTTCTCTTTTTTTTTTTCTCATGGATTTTTGTGACAATGACCCCCCCTCCCCTGGATATGCTGACTCGCCCCTGGCACTGTTGACGACCTTTAGCAATTCATTTAAAGAAAATTCCGTTGATGACTTACGAACTAAAAAGGACTATTCTTCGAACATTCGAAAAAAGGGTAATTTGGGCAACACAAGGAAATTGAAAATCCTGCACGTTACCCAGATCCCATTAGAAGCTAATTATGATGTGCTATATAAAATATTTGAATGCTAGGATTAATAAAAGAAATTAGAATGAAACTTCAAGATGATAAAGGGATTCTTGGTTATCATTTAATTGTCATGAGGAAGCATTCAATGCAAGCAGTAATATTGTTAATATTAAAGTAGGTAATATGAGTGTTAAGGGTGCTCTGTGTGATGGGGTGCCTAAAGATCTGGATGTTTACAAACCAGCAGACTGGATTGATAAAGACATAGAAATAGATATGCCATCCCAAAAGAAAGCCAAAACCACCAATGTGGCTTCTTGCTCAATCTACAGGAGGTACAGAAAATTACTTTAAGATCTGCAAATTTCTTCAGAGGAAGGTAGAAACGATCGCACCTGGAGATATATCTTGATTCGGTAAGAAAAGTTACTTGATAAAGGCCAAGTCATACTCCCAGTCTGTTGTATTGTCCAATTTGAAGACGGTAAATGATGATATAAAATAGGATATCAAACCCCATCTAAACTTTAGCTATGGAAGGGGAGTGGTTTTCAATAGGGACCTATATGAATTTACAGAAGAGGAGATATTGGCTGTGTCCAGTATCAGTGTGGAAAGTACATAAAGTACCTGGAACATCAATGATTATCCTTACTATATAGGATGCTGATGTACCTTTCCACATAGACATAGAAAATGAAAGGATTAGAGTTCGCTCTTTTAAGCAGAAGCCACTGCAATGTTTTAATTGCTTTAAATTTGGGCATCCTTCCAAAGTTTGCAAGAATGATAAAATTTTTAATACTTGCTCCAATCTTTACCATGGAGAATGTACAATTGAGGCAAGGTGCTTGAACTGCAACTCTAATCATAAATCTAATGATAGGAGCTGCCAGTTTTATAAGTCAGAAGAAGCTGCCCTCAATAAATCAATTATTGAACATGTAAGCGTAGGGCATGCCAAGAGATTATTAAATAAATCTACTACCTATGCAAAGACATTAAAAACAGGGGAAAAAGTTCCTCTAGAATCATCTAACCCACCTACTACTGTAGGTAGTTCTCGAAAAAGAAATTAACCATCTACTGATAAAGTGCTGTATAATAAGACAACAATATCTCCTAAAGATTTACCATCGTGTATCAACAAAAAGACATTGCCCACCACTATCCAACCTCTATCCGCCATTACAAAGGATAGTACTAACTTCTCCCAGGCCATGTCCTTGTGTGATTTAATGGAGATTCCACTTGAAACCAAGTTACCAGGTGCACTGTAGTGGGGAAGGTACAAAAACCTGGTAGCTCAATACCTATCAATTGGAAAAGAGAGAGACCTCCATCTCTCTCACCCCTTTCCATAAGAAATATTAGAGTTATGACATCAAATAAATATGATGTTTTGTCTGTTGATGTTTCTGATCAACCAAAAGACAATTTAAATAAATCAGAAATTCAAGTTGAGGTCCACCATCCCCCTCAACAATTACTGTAGATCAAAAGGACAAAAAGAAAATAACAAACTCAAACCCAATTTATCAAGAATCTCTCTAATAAAACCACCGGGAAATCGTGTTAAATCAAAAATTGCTAATGGGAAGACTTCATCCAAAAGTTCTTCCATGAAATAAGGCATAGTTTTTTCCTCCATTTTGCAATGGAATTGTCAGGGTTTAAGGGCCAAATATGAAGAACTTGAGCTCTTAATTTATGAGCATTCCCCAATAATCATATGTCTACAGGAGAGCAAGCTTGATGCTAATACCCTTGTCCTTGCGAATATATTAGCTATAGGAAACCGTATGATCACCGAGTAGGGAGCCATGGTGGAAGTCTCTCATACGTTTGTCGATATGTTCCCCAAATACCCTTATCTATTCATACTCCTCTGCAGGCAATGATTGTACAGATTGATATAGGGAGAAAATATACAATTTGTTCTCTGTACTTGCCTCCAAATGGTAACATTTTGTATGATAACTTAGTAGAGGTGATTCAACAGCTTCCTCAACCTTTTCTTTTACTTGGAGATTTGAATGGTAGACATCCTTTATGGGGTGATGTTTTAGCAAACACGAGGGGAAATATCATATCATCCATTGTGGAAAATAAAGATGTGGGACTCCTTAATACAGGAGAGCCCACACACTTTCATGTCCAGACAGGTACCTTGTCATGTATTGACCTATCAATTGTGAGCTCTAATTGCGTTTTCGATTTCGATTGGAGGACATTAGATGATTGGCATACTAGTGATCATGCACCAATCATTATAAACAACAATGGTCCACAATTACAGAGATTGCCACGATGGAATCTTGACAAGGCGGACTGGGATAAATTTCGTGAGCTAAGCGAAATTGAGGGGGATGCAGGACAGGTTGAAAATATTGATGATGCCATAGACTTACTGAATGGAACTCTCCATACAGCAAGAGTCAATACAATTCCCAAAACAACAGGGTTATTCAAATGACAACCAGTCCCCTGGTGGTCTTCAAAACTAATTGCCCTGCACAGAGCCACAAGAAGATCTCTTAACACGATTGCGTGGTGACCAAACTAATAAGAATTTGATTATATACAAGAAATGTAGAGCACAGTTCCGTCGTGCCATAAAAGAACTAAGGCGCCAGTCATGGATGTCTTTTGTTTCCTCCATCACCAGTAGAACACCATTTTCTGTGTGGAGGAAAGTAAAAACAATAGTTGGCAAATTCACCCCTAACCCACCACCAGTGTTGAAGGTGAATGGTCAGTATGTAACTGAAGCAAATGATGTTAGCAATGCCCTGGCTGATCATTTTTCAAATGTATCCAGGAAGTGTGAAGGAGCTCCTGGTCACCAGTATAGGAGCATTGAAGAAAAGAAAATTTTAAATTTTCCAACAGGAAGGGAATAGTTGTATAAAATTCTCCTTTCACTGAAAGAGAATTTGTTTCCGCACTTGCTCATTGCAACGATACAGCCCCTGGACCAGATGGAATTCCGTATGCAATGATTAAACATGTACATTTTAATACAAAGTTATTTATTTTAAGCATTATTAATAGAATATGACATGATCATAGTTACCCAAGTGTTTGGGAACTAGCCATTATTGTAGCCTTTTTAAAACCCGGTAAGGACAAGATTTTAGCAGCAAACTATCGTCTTATTGTATTGACATCTTGTTTATGTAAAATCATGGAGAAGATGGTCAATGCAAGGCTGATGTGGTAGCTTGAAAAGAAGGGTATTTTATCACCCATTTAATGTGGATTCAGAAAAATGCACTCACCGACTGATGTGTTGATACGACTTGAATTTCTATTTGTGAAGCCTTTGCTTCCAAACACCACCATGTGACAGTCTTTTTTTTTTTTTTTACCTTGAAAAGGCATATGATACCACATGGAGGTATGGTATACTTAAAACCATTCATGAAATGGGATTAAGAGGAGAGCTACCACTGTTTATCCAATCATTTCTTTCACATAGAGTTTTTCAAGTAAGAGTGGGGGAAACTATCAGAGAGTAGATGTCAGGAAGAGGGAGTTCCTCAGGGTAGTGTGCTGAGTATAACCCTGTTTGCACTAGAAATTAATGGGATAGCCTCAGTCATTCCCTGGGACATTCTCTCAACACTATGTGGATGATCTCTCCATATCATTTGCTGGAGCTAGAATGGCAATGGTTGAGAGAAAACTACAACTTGCAATGAACAAAATTATTCAGTGGGCTGATATGAATGGGTTTAAGTTTTCAACAAGCAAAACTACTATTGTACATTTCTGTCGTATCCGGGGATTACATCTAGACCCAGATATATTCATGAAAGGTCAACGGATCCCATGTGTAGGTGAAGCATGAATCTTTCCAGGAATGGGGTACTACCTTTTAGGCTATCAGTCACCCCTCCCTGGAAACTTCCTGAAATTTCTCCCAGTAATTATTACACTGGATCTAAAGGTAGCATGATAAGTGAAGGAATGCATTCCACCTTTTTAGAACATGTAGAACAATGCAGGGATAGTGGACTCATATTTTGTGGATGGCTCCGAATCCAGTGTTGGCATCAGATTTGGGGTGTGCAATGTTTGTTTTAGTTGTAAACGTGCACTCACTTTAAAATCCTCTATCTTTACCGCAGAGCTGTATGGTATCCTGACTGCTATTGAAAAATAGCATTAATGGAAGAGAGTAATTTTACTATTTCTGGGCTTGAACCTGTGCCGGCCAGTGAATAAGCTCCTATTAGCACTTATTCTTAGGTAATTTACTGCTAAATATACCAGAGAAAAAATGTAAAGGAGTGCTAGGTTGACTAGCTCGCTCACCTATTGGTGTCGGTATGGAATTGGGCGTATAATCCAGAGGTCCCGCACTATTTAGATTCATCCACGACAAAGACCCCCAATAGAGGAGAGCCGTTCAACCTCACTCGGCACCACCAACTCTGCTTCCGCTCAGAACCCAACTCCTTTTTAGCACGCCTGTGTGGTAACCCGCTAGTTTGTGCTCTCGTGTTTTTGCCTTATTTTTCGTGGATTATGGCTTCTACATCGGTTTCCCAGGAGACACCGTCTAAGTTAAGTACCAAGCTATGTTTTGCTGTGTTTTGAGCAATCTAGATCGTTTAATATTTAAGTTATAAGAGTTTATTCTCTTCGTTCATCTCGGTCTTGCTCGATTCCGCTTACGGTTGGTACTCCTGTTTTGAGAGCTTTTAGTTTCACTCGCGGTGTTACTAAGTGTATTATTTTTATTATTAGTTTAATTTTTTATATGTTTTATAGTGGATATTCATTATTTAGCGTTTAGAACCCTTGTTGCCGACCTTCGTCACTGGGCGGCAATTTTTATTATTTAAGCCATCAGGTTGTTGTCCTTCGGGATTTATTCATTATTTCGCATGCCTTGCCCTATTTTTTTATGTGTATATTAATACAGTGATACCTCGGTAGTCGAACGACTCTATACTCGAACAATTCGGAGTTCGACCAAAATTTTCGAGAAATTTTTGCTGCGGTGCTCGACCAAAAATTCGGTACTCGACCAGCCGAACACGTGACGACCGCATGGGCTTTGTGATGATCGCGCCATCTCGGCCACTCTCGCTTGTTCGGGAAGCATCAGTTCTCTCGAGAGCGTCACTCAGACAACGCGCGATCAGCATTCGTTGTGATTTAGTGATTTTCAGTGCTTTTAATTGCTTTTTTAGCTTTCATAATGAGTCCCAAGAAAGTAATGAGTGTTAAGGGGAAGGAGAAGAGGAAAACAGTGCGAACAACGATCGAGTTGAAGAAGGAAATTATAGCGAAATATGAGAATGGTGTACGAGTGTCCGATTTAGCGGTAGAATACGGAATGGCGAAGTCGACCATTTCTACGTTTTTAAAGCATAAAGAAATGATTAAGAAGGCGAATGTTGCAACGGGAGTTACGGCGGTAACTAAGCAAAGGCCACAAGTGATTGAGGAGATGGAAAAGTTGCTTTTAATATTTATTAAAGAAAAACAGTTGGCCGGGGAAAGTGTTAGTGAAGCGTTCATTTGTGAAAAAGCGTTGCATATCTATGAAGAATTAGTGAAGAAAAGTCCGAGTACCAGTGAAAGTGATTCATTTACATTTAAAGCGAGCAGGGGTTGGTTTGAAAAGTTTCGTAATAGAACAGGTATTCATCGTGTTACTAGGCATGGGGAGGCAGCTAGTTCGGATCAAATTGCAGCCGATAAATACGTGGGGGAATTCGATCGGTACATAAATGAACAAAATTTGATCGCACAACAAGTCTTTAATTGTGATGAGACTGGGTTATTTTGGAAGAAAATGCCAGCCAATACGTACATTACCAAGGACGAGACGAAGATGCCAGGTCACAAGCCAATGAAAGATAGGCTAACATTGTTGCTGTGTGCAAATGCAAGTGGCGATTGCAAGATCAAACCCTTGTTAGTGTACCACTCGGACAACCCCCGGGTGTTCAAACGAAATAATATTTGTAAAAGTGCACTACCAGTTATGTGGCGCTCGAACACTAAATCTTGGGTCACAAGACAATTCTTTACTGAGTGGATAAACGAAGTGTTTGCCCCCCAGGTTAAGGCTTACCTCATTGAAAAGAGCTTGCCAATGAAATGTCTTCTGGTTATGGACAATGCTCCTGCACATCCTCCAGGTCTCGAGGATGACTTGAAAGAAGAATACAGCTTTATCAAAATCAAATTCTTGCCCCCCAATACTACTCCCATACTCCAGCCCATGGACCAACAGGTCATTTCAAACTTCAAAAAACTCTATACCAAGGCCCTTTTCAGAAAGTGTTTTGAAGTGACCAGTGACACGAAGTTGACCCTAAAGGAATTCTGGAAGGAACACTTCAGCATCCTCAACTCTGTTAACATGATTGACCAAGCTTGGCGAGGTGTGACCTATAGGACATTGAACTCTGCCTGGCGTAAGCTGTGGCCATCATGTGTCACAGAGAGGGAGTTTGAAGGTTTCCAACCAGAGGCGGGTCCAAGCACTGCTACCCCTGTAATTTCTGATGACACTGATGTCGTTGAGGAAATTGTTGTCATGGGCAGGAGTTTGGGGCTTGAGGTCGACAAGGATGATATTGATGAGCTTGTAGAAAGCCATTCTACCGAGTTGACTGTGGAGGAATTGTTGCACCTGCAACAACAACAGCAGCAGGATCTGATTGTGGAGCAGGAATCTTCAGAAGAGGATGAGGTAAGGGAGGATGTTCCAAGTTCTCTCATCAATGAAATTTGTTCCAAGTGGGCAGATGTGCAGGCTTTTGCTGAAAAATACCACCCAGAAATTGCAGTAGCAAACCGGGCAGTGCATATGTTTAATGATAGTGTCATGTATCATTTTCGAAGAATACTGCAGAGGAGGAAGAAACAATTAACAATAGACCAGTTTTTCACAAAAGAAAAGAAAGCTGCTACATCAAAGCCTGTTTCTCCTCCAAAGAAGAGACAAAGAAGAGAAGAAACCCCTGAAATAGATCTGCCCACCCTTTCATTGGAGAGAGAAACAACTCCTGAAGGAGAACTACCCCGCCACATCATGGAAGGGGACTCTCCTTCCAAGCAGTAACCTCCCCCTTCCATCCTCTCCACATCCATCCCTGTATGCCATCGAACCGCTGCTCAAAGGTATGTTCACTACAGTACAGAAAATGGTTTAAAATTGTTTTATTTTAGTACAGTAAATGGTTTAAAATTGTTTTATAGGATTTTCTGACCAATTTCATACACATTTAGATAATTATTGTTGTTTAGGTACACGTTTTATTAATATTTTGGGCCTGTTCGAGTGCTTGGGAACGGAATAGAATATATACCATTATTTCTTATGGGGAAAAAAAATTCGGTACTCGAACAAATCGGAGGTCGAACACGGATCTCGAACGGATTATGGTCGAGTACCGAGGTATCACTGTATATTTTTCAACGCTATTACTTTTATAATGAATATTTGTGCTTATTACTCCGTATGATCTGTTTTGGTAGTGTTTGGGGATCGTCAGTTGGTAGCCCTGCTGCTCCGTATCACGTGATCCTCCCCCAGCTCCCCCTCTCGCTAGATTGGTGGCTAGGCTTCTCTCCCCCCTCCCCTAGGGGACCGTTGCCTTCCCTTCCTACAGAGGGGGTAGTTCAGTGTTTATGGACTTTGTCCTCTCCCCGGGTGTCCCGGTGGTTTTGTCTCTGTCTAGACTGGTTGGCCACCGGTCAACAGAGTAGGAATCCCGGTGCACCCTATTTTATAATGTTCACCTATCACACTTTTAATTATGTTATACGAAACCCTCCGGGTTCTGTTGGTGGTTCTTATCTACGGTTCCGCCACCTCTTATTTTATAACAGTTACTATGATTATATATGACAGATCACTACCCCGGAGTTCCTATATGTATTAGTTTATGGATGTACTTTTATATATCCCGGTCCGGGGCTTAACCTCGCTCCGGGAAGTCAGACACCATGTGTGTTAATTCTTTGTTGCATCCTTCTTTATGATCCCGGCTCGACCGGAATGAATAGTTATACTCTAGTCTTAAGTTAGACTTATGTTTAGGCCCGGGTCCTCCGGACCCGCCCCTACTTAAGAGTATTACAGTTAAGCTCTAGTCTTAAGTTAGACTTATGTCTAGTCCCGGGTCCTCCGGACCCGCCCCTACTTAAGAGAATTGCAGTTTCTCATATACTATTCTTTTTATAGATGGTGCATTGTCAGACGACGGCCTGTGCGGCTGTTCTTCACCAGCCTTGTGGCCATACAATGTGTAGGTCTCACGCCCTCTGCGGAGTTCAGCTGGAAGACATCGTAGTCTGGCATCCTGATAATTGTATGGTCTGTTTTGACCTCATTACCACCCTTGGATCTGATTCGGTGAGTCCCGTTGGCTATGTTGTCTTTTCTAATTATTCTTACTTTTATTTGGTATACATACACTATTTCGTAAGATTTCTATGGTCCTTAAAGGACCTCCGGGACTCTTCCTTTCTTTAATTCCCACTATTATTTCAGGCATCCCCGGAGCAGAAGACTGCGGCTCGGGCCACACTGAAAGTGTGGGTTGGGGGATTTGCCCGAAATGTGAAATCAAAGCAGCCTTACGTCCTCTCTGAAGACTACTGTGCAATGATTTACCCTAATGCCAAGTCTTCAGCTGCTGTGGCTAGGGCTGTTGCGGCACCCATCATTGCCGACATTGATGCCTCTATTTCGGGATTCATCGACCAGGATCAAGATCCGTCGGATGCCCCCGGAGATCTGGAAGACAATGTGGCCTCCTTGAACTTGGATGTGGAACCCATGTTGTTAGATGATCCGGATGCAGGTAGGGTGGTAAGTGAGGCAGGTGTTACCGGTGCTGAGATTCCTATCCTCAGCCCCGCTCTTTCTTCTTCATCTGATCTCTCTTCCTTTCATGGTTTTTCTGGGGACCGCGATTCGTCTCACCGATCACACCCGGTTCCCCCCAAAGATAAATCTAAATCCAGAACTTTGCCAAAAGCTCGTAAGCCCCACAAGGCTTCCCATGGTTCTAAACCAAATATAAACCCATCATCTAAGACTTCCGGCTCCTCCTCTAAGTCTCACGACCCGGGAGTACAATCCGCCACTTCGGCTCCTAACCCGGGCCTTTCCGAATCAGCCATGCTTCGCATTGTGTCGGAGATGCAATCTAAGATTGTGTCAGAAATGCAGGCCAAGATGGACACGATGTTTTCCAACATTGGTCAGAGACTTGGGGCATTAGAGCATGGTGCTCCGGAGCGAGTTCAAAGCTCTCTCATCCCGGATGCCTCTAAGCTTCCTCCGTTTACCAAGAATAACCCTTGGCGCATGGCTCTTCATTCCCCATTCTCAGACGGGATGTTAACGTTGGAAGGTCTTGGTACTCGTCCACTAGAGGACTTTGAATTCTTTCCTCCTGGTCTCGCATTCCCGTTTCACGGTTATGCCAGGCTTACCGAGGAAGCTCTGGTTCGGCTGGATAAGGTCCCTAAAGAGACCGTCATTTTCCCAAAGGAACAAGCCCAATCTGTTTGGGCTAGGTTTCTAAACGACATAGGTTGCACCAATACCATGTTGACGCCTCATAAAAGTTCTTTTACGATGTTCCTAATGGACAAGAATACCGTGACTCCATGCGTCACTAAGATTGCAGAGCTTGCTTTTCAATACGCTCTGGAGGAGAAGCCCTTGCCTCCCATCCGAGAGGTAGATCCGATCTCCCTCCTTCTTCCTTCGGATAATGAGTGTTGGGACAATGTCCATACCACCTTTACTTCCGGCAAGCTGACAGCGGACTGTGCGTCAGTAATTTTTAGTGAACGGCTTCCCCGTCTCCCGGAATCCCTTATTAAACAGGAGTATGATTCCCGCCTACGTGTTGGTCGAACCTTGAACTTGGCCACCTCTACGGAGTCGATAGCCTTAACTTATGATACTGAGAGTATCTTTAAGTCTCTCAATAAGGCTACTTTGCAGTCGTTGTACTTTGACTTATATGACTTCGCTCTTGCTAAACGTAGGTGCCGCAAACACGTCCTGGCTGAGGCGACTATTAGGCACGAACCGAATAAACTTATCCGGTCCTCTTGTTGGGGTCCAAATCTTTTCCCTGAGGATCTTGTGGAGGAAGTCTTGACGGAAGCTACGAGAGTTAATCAGAGCCTTAAAGCCCGTTGGGGTTTGACTCCTAAGCGGAAATATGATCCCGCAAGTTACCAAGCCCGTGGTAGGAAGAAGCTCCGCCCGTATACCTCCACTCAGTTCCGGCAACAGCAAAGTAGCTCGTCCGTTTTCCGGCAGCCTCTCCCACCATCTCCTGCTGTTCCTGCACAGCCTTCCACCTCTCAGGCTCCTTCCTCGGACGACTACGTCACCGTTCTGCTCCCTAAGAGCCAGCTTCCCGGTGCCTCCACCACCTCTCCAGCCTTCAACCAATCTTATGAAGCTCAAAGCTCTTCCCAGGGTTATAACAGAGGTAGAGGCTACCACCGTGGTTCATACCAGAACAGAGGTAGGGGTAGATTCTTTCGCAAAGGAAAGAACTTCCGAGGCGGACGTGGAGGCAACTCCTCAAGCCAATACTGAGGTGCAGCGGGTAGGGGGGAGGCTTTATGCCTTCCGCAACAAATGGAGGTTCAGTCCCTGGGCTTTCAGTATCATCTCCAAGGGACTGGGGTGGAGTTGGATTCAAGGACCTCCTCCACCGAACAGATTTCATCAGCATTCCACTCCGGACCTAGTCGAGTTTGTCCAGGACCTGTTACAAAAGAACGCCATACAAGAAACGAAACACCTGAAGTTTCAGGGTCGGCTGTTCAGTGTCCCGAAGAAGGATTCGGACAAGAGAAGAGTGATTCTAGACCTATCCCTTCTCAACTTGTCCATTCAATGCGACAAGTTTCGAATGCTTACCGTCTCGCAGGTGCGGACCTTACTTCCCCGTGGGGCCGTCACCACCTCTATCGATCTTACAGACGCCTATTATCACGTCCCGATAGCGAGACACTTCCGTCCGTATCTAGGCTTCCGCCTAGGAAACAAAAATTACTCCTTCAAGGTGATGCCTTTCGGGCTCAACATCGCCCCAAGGATCTTCACAAAGTTAGCAGAAGTTGCTGTTCAGGAACTCAGAAATCAAGGGATTCAAGTCGTAGCCTATCTGGACGACTGGCTCATTTGGTCAGACACCTCCCAAAATTGCCTAAAAGCCACTCACAAAGTCATCCAATACCTTCAATCTCTAGGCTTTCAGATCAACTTCAAGAAGTCCCGTCTTCTTCCGAAATCAAAGTTCCAATGGCTCGGCCTGCAATGGGATCTTATATCTCACACTCTGTGTCTTCCCAAACCCAAGAGGTTAGAGATTGCAACGAACACCAAACGCTTTCTCAAAGACAAAGTGAGTTCCAGACGACTCCAAGAGAGGATCCTAGGGTCCCTTCAATTCGCTTCAGTGACGGATCTACTTCTGAAAGCAAAGTTGAAAGATATCAATCGTGTCTGGCGTTCGAGGGCGAATCGGAAGCTCCGGGACAGGAAAGTCCGCCTTCCTCCCATTCTCCGGGAAAGACTTCTACCTTGGACAAAGGCCAGCAATCTGTCAAAGTCAGTTCCCCTTCGATTTCCGCCTCCGAAGTTAATCATTCACACGGACGCATCCCTATCAGGTTGGGGAGGCTATTCTCAGCTCAAGAAAGTTCAAGGTCTTTGGTCTCCCTTATTCCGCCAATTTCACATCAATGTGCTGGAGGCCATGGCAGTTCTACTAACCCTGAAACGTCTCTCTCCATCCAAGAGACAACACCTTCGTCTGGTTCTCGACAGCGAAGTGGTGGTCCGCTGCCTCAACAGAGGCGGATCAAAATCAGGGCCTCTGAACCATGTTCTAGTAGCCATATTCTCCCTAGCAGCCTCGAACCGTTGGCATCTTTCAGCTGTCCACCTGGCGGGAGTCCGGAACGTAGTTGCAGACGCCCTGTCCCGGATCTCCCCTCTAGAGTCGGAATGGTCACTCGATCAAAAATCATTCCGGTGGATTCTCTCTCGGGTTCCGGGTCTCCAAGTAGACCTCTTCGCCACGGAGTCCAACCACAAATTGAGAGTATATGTGGCTCCCAATCTAGACCCTCAGGCCTACGCCACAGACGCCATGTCACAGAATTGGGACATCTGGGAAAGGATTTATCTCTTTCCCCCGGTGAATCTTTTACCAAAAGTCCTAGACAAACTGAGATCCTTCAAGGGACGAGTAGCCTTGGTCGCACCCAACTGGCCCAAGAGCAATTGGTACCCTCTCCTGCGAGAGTTGAGACTACATCCTCACCCGATACCCAATCCGGTTCTGTCCCAGATAGTACAAACACGCGTTGTGTACGCTTTCTCAAACATTCGGAGCGCCCTAACTTTATGGACTTCATGAAGTTTGCGGCCATGCATGGTGCCAATATCGATCCTCAAAACACCCTGTTCCTAGAATCAGATAAACGGGATTCCACCATCCGCCAATATGATTCTGCAGTTAAAAAGTTGGCTAAATTTCTGATAGACTCAGACGTACACTGTATGAACTTGAACCTTACAGTCACTTTCTTTAGAACTTTATTAGAATCAGGTCTGGCAGCCAATACTATCACCACTATTAAATCTGCTTTGAAAAAGATCTTCCTAGTGGGTTTTAACATAGACTTAACCGACTCTTTGTTGGCTTTAATTCCGAAAGCCTGTGCCAGACTGAAACCGGTTACCCGTCCTACCCCGGTTACCTGGTTCCTTAATGATGTGCTCAAATTGGCTTCTGATACCATTAACAGTTCTTGTGATTATATTCCCCTTCTCAGGAAAACACTTTTCCTTGTGAGTTTGGCTTCCGGGGCAAGAATTTCTGAACTGGCAGCTTTGTCAAGAGACCCGGGTCATATTGAGTTCCTTCCTTCGGGAGAGGTCCTTCTTTCACCTAACAAACTCTTTTTAGCTAAGAACGAAGACCCTCAGAACAGATGGTCCTCCTGGAAAATTGTTCCCCTCACGCAAGATCCGTCTCTGTGCCCTGTTACTACTCTTAAGTCTTATTTATCCCGGACCTCCTCTAACTCCTCCGGGCCTCTATTCGTTAGAGAACAAGGCGGTACCATTACCATTAAAGGGATCAGGCAACAAATTTTGTATTTTATTAAACAAGCTAACCCTGACTCTTTTCCTCTTGCACATGATGTTAGAGCAGTTGCTACTTCGGTGAACTTTTTTCACCACATGAATTTTACGGATCTTTCTAGGTACACAGGGTAGAAGTCACCGTCAGTGTTCAAGAAACACTATCTTAAACATTTGGAAGCCCTTAAATTTCCTATGGTAGCTGCAGGGAGCGTAGTTACCCCCAGGTAACTCACATGTTAATTCCTTGTCATTTTATCTCTCCCCCTTACCTGCCTCATTTACACCCTATTTGTATTCGTTGGTTTCGCACCGGGTTACTATTCCTATATTTGTTAAATTTTTGACTCCCGAGTATCTGTATATATCATCACTCACGGCATTATTATACCTTACCTTTTTTGTCAATTGTTCTACCAAGTGGATTTATGTTCCTTTTAAGGTACCTTTATAGTTGTTTTTGGCACTCAACTCTGATTAAAGTAACTTGTGTTTCCCTTGTGTTTATGTTTTTCCTTTATTTTTCAAGTTTGGTGACATTTCTCTTGTATATATTCACTGGCCGGCACAGGTTCAAGCCCAGAAAAGGGATTTTGACGTAGGAAAAATCTATTTCTGGGCGAGGGACCTGTGCCGCCCAGTGAACCCTCCCAGCTCCTCTCCCTTGGAGTCCCCAAACTTTGGGTGCTAAGGAGTTGGGTTCTGAGCGGATGCAGAGTTGGTGGTGCCGAGTGAGGTTGAACGGCTCTCCTCTATTGGGGGTCTTTGTCGTGGATGAATCTAAATAGTGCGGGACCTCTGGATTATACGCCCAATTCCATACCGACACCAATAGGTGAGCGAGCTAGTTAACCTAGCACTCCTTTACATTTTTTCTCTGGTATATTTAGCAGTAAATTACCTAAGAATAAGTGCTAATAGGAGCTTATTCACTGGGCGGCACAGGTCCCTCGCCCAGAAATAGATTTTTCCTACGTCAAAATCCCTTTTTTAGTGATGGAAAAAGTGTGTTGCAGCCACTGACAGTTTTTAATCCAACTAACCCTTTACATTTAAAAGAAAATAGAATGGCTCTATATTTGTTACACTGTAGTTAAAAAAATTAAGTTTTGCTGGGTCCCGGCTCATGTGGGCATGCCTGGGAATGAAGAGGGCTGACAAATTAGCAAAGGAGGCAGCAGGCAAATTACTTCCTGGAAGATATCTTTGTCCTAGTAATGACTTTTTGCCTGATGTCAGTCAGTCTTGATAATATTTGGCAATCTTACTGGAATTCTCTTGATTAGAATAAGATAAAGGAAATAACAAATATTGTACCTCCATATAAGTATGAAAATATGTCAAGAAGGTGGCAGACAGTCCTTTGTTGCCTTGGAATTGGCCACAAACATTTGACTTGCAGATTCTTGGAGGGGACATTTTTGTGATGCCCATGGCATTTTCATGTTCATATTGTAAGCTGGCCTTCTTACTCATTTATAAATATTTCGAATTCTAAAACTTTCATTGTTAAGTTATTTATTAATTTCTGTTTTAATTCTATTTTCTTTTATCGTTAAAGTTATTAATTGCTAATTGAACATACTTAAATTGGCATCAATGACCACTGATGTTATGATGTCAGATAATTTCAAATCATTCATTCATTCTATCACTTTTGTATGTAGTTGCTGTAGGCTAATTCTGGAAATGGAGGGGTGGGCTTTTTCTCTCATAACCCACTTCCTATTCCTTTAAAAAGACTACTGCTAGATCATTCATGCCTACATGTTTTTTTAATGAATTGGAGGTCATATTTTGATTTTGATTAGCCCTAATTATAAAACTGTGACTCTTCCACAAGATTCAAGCTCAATTCACGACCACTTAATATTACAAATATCTTCTGTTTTCTTTTGATTTTATCTATAAACAGAAGGCTGCAAGCCTCATTTGCATGATTTACCTTCACTTTGGAGCAAGAAAAAACCTTTCAATACGAATCCACTAATTTACAGAAAGGGTTCATCTCACACCCAAATATTTTTGGAGTATGTCTTAGACACCACAAGTAATTACTTGAAATTTCAATCAAATGTAACAACAGTTTTTGTTTAAATAATAAGTTTGTATTAAGAAAACAACTTCATTTATAAATTATTTTAATGAATTTTTCTTAAAATGGTAATTTCTCCATTTCAGCTTGTTTGTAAATGTTAGTAAACCTGTTCCACGCGATGCCCCAATGATGATTGTGTTCATTGTTGGAGGAATCACTCCTGGAGAAGTGAGGGACATCAGGCAGACCGTAACTGCTGTCAATCCATCCTGTGAGGTTGTCGTTGCGTCTTCTCATTTTTCGTATCCTAAAGACACTATTTTGAGAGCCCTCCAGCCCAATCGATTTTTCAGAGATACACTATAGTCTTATGCTTTGATTTGGAAATAATGAAGACTTTATTTAAATATATATATTTTCTCTTTTAAAAGGTTTTCAAATAAAACTCAGCATATAACTAACACGACTTCTTTTGTATAAATTCTTTTGTTGACTATGATTGTTATTGCAAGTTATTAATATACTGTACTCTGTTGTTTGTTAATAGATAGAAGGTAATATCTTAACCTGTTAATCAGTTGTTGCTGTAATTACTTGAACTGAAAAGGCTTTTAATGTATCCTAGAACATCTAAGAAAACAAAAAATAGTGCTAAAGTAATTTGGTTTCAACTGTAGGATGATCTGCATGGTAGGGCTTGAAAGACCTGACATGGTTATACAGGAATGGGCTTATAGCAATGAAAAAATGGTAATGTGTTGTTTAATTTAAGGAGGGATTTGGAAACTTAGCATTTATTAGATATCTTGTCTGCATATCATATATTGTAGAGCAGTTGAAGCTATAATGTTTAACGTGCAGAGACAATAATATAAAAATGGCATGATTTGTACTCTAGGGTAATTTTAAAACTATTTTAAAAGCATGATTAAGAATCCTCAAATGAACAGCCTGTAAAATAATTTGTGTAAATTGTCGTGTATATATTTTTATGAATTCAGAATCAGACTCGGCAAGAAATTGTAACTTGAAATACTTTTAGTTGAACAGATTTTTGTTAACCAATGGGTGAATTGTTTTACTGGAATTCAAATGATTATTACCCTTTTAAATTGATTCATTTTCCTCTAAAATTCAAATTTTTCCAGCACTACATACAAACCTTGCGCTCTTTACATAGGAGTATCATTTCGGCAATAGCTGAACCTTGCTGTTAAAGATTTGCATGGTGTAATTACCCTCCGCTTGTTTGCGGAAGGGTTTAGCTGGGATAGACCAACCATTCCGCTCACACCAGCACTAGTAAATATCCTTCACTCTTTATTTTGGCTCGATGGAGTACAGACATCTAACTCCCGCGTTAAAACCATATAAAATTTCCCAAATAACTGGCCTAACAATCTAAAAAATTCCTTTCAAAACTTTTCTTTTACAGGTGTGCTTGCCTGTGGGTATCTTAATCATGCGGGTTTGTCCCGGCAATGAAGGGAACCGTTGTGCCACTTTCATGTGAGCAGAGGAGACTGATCCTCATGGTCTCTGCTTTGTGTGTAGGAGTTACTCATGGACGCAGTAGTCTCCATCAGATTTGTCGGGAGTGGTCGCCGTCCCAGTGGATGAGATTTAAAAGGTGATGGAAGAAGAAGGCTGAGAGGGATTCTTCCTCTTTGGGGTCATCCTCGAAAAGGAAAAACCTCGGCATCGAACGCTGTCAGCTCGACCTTGCCATCTTGACTCTGCTTGGTTGACTTACCCTGGGAGTCGAGTCAAGCACGAGTGGCTCCTATGTGAGTCCAGGACAACCCTATGTTCTGGGTGCCTCCATTTCTTCCCCTTGCTAAGCAGCACTACCCACCACCATAGGGGAGTTGTTTTTTGATGATGCTGTGCATTTACTGTGGCCTTCCTTGGGGCTCACGGGTTCCTGTGCAAGTAAAGGTTACAGGAGGTCATACAGTTGGGATTGCAACGGGAGCAGACATCAACCCCAGGGGTTAATTCCCATCTTCCCCATCAAGACTCCGTAGGTCGAGGGCTGAGTCTCATACACACCCGACTGTCTTGACCTTTGGACTTGCTCGCCCCAACATTTGCTCTGTTCCGGCAGGCGGGCGTGAGTAGTTACAGACAAGTACTCCTTGGAGTGACTTGTTGCTGGATCCCTGCGAGGTGAACCCTGGGACTAGCTTTGGTTGTTTCAAGGGCAGTTCATGATGTAGATCTTCTGTCTGGGTTCACTCAGACAGGGGGAAACTGAGTGAGTCCGCCTGTCCCTTCCGAGGGAGAGTCATCCTCCACCTGGTGTTTGGCAGCCTTCCTCTCCAAGGGAAAGCAGCCTCTTTTCAGCAGTTTTCTCATCTGCAAGGACATTTGCTGACGCGCAAAAGGGGTTGATTGTTCTTCCCGCCCGGGGAAGAGACACCCTTCTCTTAAGTGGTCTCCCCCCATGAGGATTCCACCGAAGGGCACAGGATTTGGCCATGCCCTGCTCCAGTTTATTGGAGCACAGCCTTTTGGAGCTGGAAGATGATGGTGGGAGGTGGTTGCTTGTAATTCCTCCCCTTTGCCGTTGTTGTACCCTACATAGCGTTCACCACTATGTAAAGTCGTACTCTCAGGAGCTTGTGCCTTTGGTCTTTACCTCTTGCAAGGTAGAACCTGCTTTGTTTCCTGTGCGCAAGCACTCAGTAGCTGCCTGCCCTTCCTCATCCTTACGGGAAAGAAAGACAGCTCGTCTTTCCCCTTCAGAGGATAAGGCGGGCAGGAGAGTTTCTTTCCATAATGAGTTAGCAAGGGATCGAAGTAACTGGCATCTAGCGGACGAGTCTTGCTCAGTTAGGTGGGCGGGTGAGCGAGCTCATCTGCCTGACAAAGGTGTGCACTTTACCTCTGCTACGTATATTGCTCTCTTGGTCAAGTTTTCCCATCAAGATTTGCACATGCAAGAAGCAACGTCTAGAGCTCAGGAGAGTTCTACGTAACTAGCGCATTATGTGCGCTACACGCAAGTAGACAGGCAAGCAGAGGTAGATTACATATTATCTGTGTGAGCTGAGAAGGGTGTGGGCACCTTATTAGCTCTTGCCTCGCATTCGGTCTACCTTGTGAGAGGAACAACAGGTTCCTTTGCAAGGTATGGTAGCTTTACCTTCACAGAACCATTGCTCGGTCAGACATGCAGATGGCGCCCACTTCCCTAGGAAAGTTGAGCATAGGGAAGAGCACAAGTCGACATCCTCTCGTGCCCTCTCACTTGTTGGCACTCCCCGTAAGCCAAAGAAGAAGGCTTGTGAGGCTCAATCAGGAACAGTCCCATTCTCAAAAGATGCTCCCTGATTCCTGGACCTTGTCCAGTCTGTGAAGCAGGCAAGTCTCCGGATCAACCAATCATCCTCCAACAGTTCCACCCCCGAACATTCCCACTATTCCTTTAGAGGTTTCTAGTCTAAGGGGAATGAGGGCCTTTCTGATCCGAGAGGCAGTAGATCTGCTAAGCAAGTTCTTCCTCGTGCTGCCCTCAAGCCTCTTTTTTTTCCTCGTGTCTGCAAGGTATCAGAAGTATTTGAAAACCAACGTGCCCACTGGCTTAGACCCCATCTGGGAAAGGGTGGGCTGATTCCCATTGTGCCACAGAGGGAACGGAATCAGAGGACAAACACTACCCCAGTGGGGGATACCGTTCATCCATGAACAAGCAGTGGTTCGAGATCCCTCTAGAGCACTTATAGGCTCTCGTCTATAGAGTTGTATCGGCCTAAACTTCCTGCTATGGTGGCAGCGGTTCCTCCTTCCACTCCCTCTGAAGGCGCAGGGCCTAAGGAGATGGAAAGGAAGGAGATTTATTTCTTTCTTGAGAATTTTAACATCCATCTGAGAGAAAGGAAGGACACTAAGACCATCTCCAAGAATTAGCATTCTGTGGGTGAGTGTCAACTTCAAGGGGAACGCCATCCAGTCCCAACGTCTGTCTCCATAAGATTGGAGCACAGAAGCCTGCCTCCGAGAGCTCATTCCTCTACGAGAAGGAACTGGTGATGACCTCAACCCTCCCAAAGGTTATTATGGATGCTAGCTCAGAGGAGGAAGAACCTTTCAAAGGTAGCCCGGAATATTCTGATGGGGCACTGCTGGCGTCCACCAGCCCCAAGATCTCTCCCTTAGAGCAGAAAGACACAGACCATCTCTTTTTGCAAGTCCTTTTCTGCATAAGGAAGGTCAACTCTCTAGGAAAAATAGATCAAGTTCCAACAGAAGGCAAGGACACACTCCTAGACCTCTTCTATGACACAACCAAAACCCACAAGACTAGAGTAGCCTTGCCTTGATCAAGGGGGGCTGAAGGCGGCAAAGAAGAAAGCTTGCGCCCAGGTGGCGGGAGCATCACGGTCCCTCTGGTCAGTTTACTCCCCTGTTACTTCCTCCCCTATACGAATGGCAGAAGACCATCTCCTCTACCATTAGATCTGGTGATTCTGGTTTTGACACAGAACTTTTCTCTGGCCAAACTGGTGACCTTCAGTGTATTTCTCTCCTACGTATAGAGCTCCAGGTTTGTACAGTTAAGAAAAATACACATTATTGCAAATTTGTCATTTAATTTTTGCAATTGTTCTTAGTCATAGATGCTTCATTGCCTATAATTTTGACAAAGAAGCAGTGATAAAAAAAGAATTTACTATGATCATCTTACCTTTTCAGTTATTTAGGAATGCTCTTCAAATGAGGTTCAGTTTACCCCGGCAATCAACCCACCTCCCTTTGTCTCTTAAATTTTGCCCTTCAGGTGATATGATAATGTCAATTTGGAGGAGAGGAATTGTAACTTTAAAAGAATTGTCTGCATCTAAAAAACAACAGTTTGCTTGATTTTGATTATTTTGTTTGATATATAAAACTTGCATCTCAAAAGGAACCACATATATATTGAGGCAAGAAGCAGATTCAATCGACACCTAATGGAAAAAAAGCACTGTACTGGAATTAGTCATATTGTCCTGCTACTTTAGGATGTAGGATCACTGAGCTCAGGCAGTTAAAGAGACATCATCAACTTGATATTGTCTGACCCTGAGGCTGGAAGATCTCTGGCAAAATTGGAAGAGACATCTGGTAAGGATAAAATGGGAGACACCATACCGATGTTGACCTGGTAAAAACATGGAGTTATTCAAGTCTAGAAGAGAAATGGTGGAGTGAAATGAGTGGGTTTCTATAGCTTAAAAGGATTTTAAGTATTTTTTATTGCTTTGACCTTAATCTTCTTGTTCAATTAAAGTTGTAATTGTTCGTTTATTAGATCATCGGAACCTCGCTATTTCAGTCTTTTAGTTTAGTTTTTATGGTATGATAATTTCTGCAGTATTTCAAGTTCTGTGATATTCATATACTAATATAAAAAAAAAGAAAAATATTATTCTTACCTCTTGGATTTTACCCCATTTGATACACTAGTGTTTCACAACCACAGTTCCCCAATTTGTTTGGTCAGTTGATCCACATTAGGCACATTTATGTTCATTGTTTTGGGTTTAATTTAAAGATTTTGGTTATAGAACTTGGCAGTAGGGCATGTTAGGTCCTTCAGTTCCAAAATGCAACTGGGGAAAAACTTGGCATTTACAATATAAAGTAAAAATTACAGGAGGTTAGACAGCAATTAGGAAGAAAGAAAATGGGGACAGAAGTAAAGTAGAAGGATATTATAAAGCAAGTGCAGCCAGGTGATGAAAGAATGCTGCAAAGACACTTTAGTAATGCCTACAATGCACCAAATAAGATGCACTGATGGTATTATCGGCCAATGGGGCTATGTTCATTTCGGTAGTTTTTCTGTATATTCAAAGCGGTGCTTGTATTGAAAAGCTTAGGTATGGAATTGTGTGTTCCAATATTACTAATTTCAAAGGCAAGTTTTCTCCTACAAACTATTTTTTCCTACTTGAGATGCACATTTGTAAGCTTGGTACATTCTTATTTTTTTTCTTTTTATTTTATTTTTTTTTCTTTCAAGAATTGACTTCCATTATTCAAGATACCTGATTTCCATTTAGGATTTTCAAGTCACAATATTTTGTACCAGAAGAAAAGCATCCTTATAATTGCACGTCCCTCACCTTAATGCGATGCTGTGCATCATCCTTCATTCTACTATGCAACTCTAAAAGAATTCATTGTATCAATGTACAGTATTCCTTTTCCCCTATATTAATTTGAGAAAGCTTTTATCATTGTGGTAACCATTCCTTAATATTATTATAGATATTTGTTTGTTTTTTCTGTTCAATTTCAGTTGCCATTTTATTTTTCATATTTTTCCAGTTATTTGTTTCTCGTGGGAATTGGCATATTTTTCATGCTTAGATGTTTGTTGTGAGTACTGTACTGTAGTTGTCCAGTTTTGCTTCATTTTTATATCAAGGGATTCTTTAAGTTTCTGTTTATTGAAGCCGGATAGTTTTGCCAGTAATTAGAAATAATAGTGGAATAATTTTGCAGGAATTTTCATAATTGGCTTTGAATCATTTTTTTCTTTGTACTGTATATTTATAATCCTACAGTCGATGTTTGCTTAAGCTATTTTGCATTTTAGGTAACTTTGGTTTAATGGCAGTGGAATTATGATTACCGGTAATTAATAAAATTAGAGATTTAATGTGCTAGTCCATCTGAGAAGTTCCTTAAAAGCAATTACAAGTATGTGTTGAAAAAATTTGTTTAATCGTATTTTGGACCGACCTGTAGTAGCTCAGTTGCAAACCTCATCTGATAGTTATTTCCAAAATGAGGAGCTCTTTTAAAAACCTCATCTGATGGTTACTTCCAAAATGAGGTGATCTTTTATGTAGACATTCCTACAGTGATTGGTGTTGAACTATTTTTTTTCATTCCATTTTATATTCGTTAGATAAAGCTGAGTACAACTCAAGTCGAATAGATTTCCGTACTCCAAATGTTTTTGTTAACTTGCCTCCTAACCAATACTTCTCTAGTTTTTTTAGCTTTCTTTGATATCCAATGTATCTGATGGATGGTATGAGTTTTGTTGCTCTTGCTTGTGCTGTTCCAAATCTTTCCACAGCCTTTTTTCTAATGATGAATTGAAGAGCATACTCTCAGTGGGGTCCCATTAATGCATTATGCAGTTTGTGGGTAGTAAAGTGACATTTAAAGTATTCTAGTACAGTACAGCATTCAAGTTTTTCCTTTTTAAATATAAAACTTACCCGCTGGTTATATAAGAGCTGAAGTCTCCTGACGCCGTGGCAGAAATTCAAAATCTCGCACTATCGTAGATATGGCAGGTGTACAACCGCGCCCTAGCAGTACCACAGGTGGAACTACACCCAGCCACTCAGTTCTTCTTCTGCCGCCATAGCTGGCTGTTATATTGAAGTTCGCTCTCGCTGTCTTACTCTGTTGGGAAGTTGTTTGGTGATGTACAACGTTTTCTTTGAGTTTGAACTATCGTTAATCATTTTCTCTTTCATTTAATCTTGAAATCCTTTTGTTTGTGGTTATATTTATTAATATTTCCTTTGTTTTTTGGTTGTCGGTCTTTCTCTTAACCATTCAAAATGGCCGACCCCTCCCCTACTATTCGTAAGTGTGTTAGTGAAGGGTGTCGTACTCGACTCCCTAAAGGGTCTGTTGATCCACACGATATTTGTGTTAAATGTAGGGGAAAACCTTGTTCTTTTGATAATAGATGTAATGAATGTTTTTCATTAACGGATGATGAATGGGTAACATACGAGCGTTATGTTAGAACACTTGAGAGGGATAGAGTTAGGCGTAGTTCTTCATGATCTGTTGAGGTAGCCTTACCTAATGTTAATATTCCTAATTCTATTCCTTCCACCGTAGTGGTAGATCAGGAACCATCTATGAAAGACATGTTTACTGCGATTCTGGCTCTCGGTGAAAAAGTTGAGTCATTATTGGCTGATATAAATAAAATTTGTTCTGAATTAAATGTGCTGAAAAATCGTGAAACTGTCGGAACTGTGGAAAGTGTTTCTAATGTGTTCAGTGTTGTGGAGGGCGCGTCTGCACGATCTTGTCGTTCACCTAGCTTAAGACCTCTTTCGAGCTCTCGAACCCATGGGAGAAGTAAAGCCGATTGGCTAAAGGGAACGAGAAGCATCATCAATCGTGCAGACGTTCCCTCGAACGTTCCTGTTGCCGTATCACAGGTCGTTCACCCTCATCGTAGGAAAGGTGAGGTTGGTACGTTATCCCCGTCCTCCGATGAAGGTTCGGGTAGTGAGATGTGGCGGCGAGCGTCTAGACCGCTTAAGAGATCGCATGCGGTTGCTCAGCGTCCGGAATCGCCTGCACGTCCAGGCTGTAGTACGTGGGATTCCCCTGAGCGTTTCCGTTCTCCCGTCACTTGTACTCCTGCGAAGCATCCAGATCACGGTATTCGAGTAGAGAAAATACTTTCCGACTCTGAATTTGTTTCTATGGCCGATGTTACGATTCATGCGCCTCCTCTCCCCTTAGACTGGCTTTCGTCACCCGAAAAGCGTGGTGATGATGATTCTGTTTTACCGTCAAGGAAGGAGTCTAATGTTTTAACTGAAGATCCTAAGTGGTCTATGCTTTTATCTATGAAAAAACAGCTCTCGTCGTTCATGGATTCTTATCAACCGGGTGTTGGCAGTACGATTGGGCGTCAGACGTCAGACCAGTTGTCACACAGGCGGCCGGCGGTCTCTAGTGCTGACGAGTTATCGCACAGGCGGTCTCCCATTCGTAGTGCTCGACGCCAGGTTGATATAGATGAGTCACGTCAGAGAGTTCTTGTTAATCAAATTTCAACTTACATACGTGAGAAAGAACACCGGCGTCGACAATTGGACGCAATGCGTCGCCACGAAGATTCTCTGCAGCCAACTTTTGACGCAGTGAAGCGGCAGCGTCAACAACATTTGGACGCTAGGCGTCCACGAGACGACCATCAGCAGTCATCGTTTGACGGCAGAGATCGTCCGCGTCAACAGCTAGCGGACGCTACGCGTCCTCGCGTCGACTCTCGGCAGTTGACGTCTGATTCCAAACGTCGGTCGGTACAACAGCTAGCAGATTCTAAGCGTTCTCGGGACGACACGCGACAGTTGGCTTTTGACGGCGAGCGTCGACCCATCCAGGTCTCTCATCAGTCAACTTCGAACTCCCCTCTTCAGTTGGATGAAGTTATTGACTCTGACAGGCGGTCTCATTCAGACGTTAATCCTTCAGTTCAGGCTGCAGCAGTTGCTGCACTGGCAGAAGACGAACTTGAAGAGAAGTCTGACGTGGACGAGCCTTTAGAGGGGTTTCTGAGAATGAGGAAGAGAAACATTATCAACAAGCTGTTGACCTTCGGAAATTTATGTTGATTCTTACAGAAGTTTTTCCTGATCATTTTACCCCTGTGGCCCCTCGTTCTCCCCCATCGGAGTTTATCTAAGGTAAAACAACCAAAGTACCGGTTTATACTAAGATGGTCCTTTCACGGTCTTCTAAACGGGCCTTGAAGTTAATGGGTTCCTGGATGGACTCTAAGAGAACTCTTGGCAAATCGCCCTTTGCGTTTCCTCCCGCAAGATTAGCCTCTAAATCTAGTGTGTGGTACGAGACTGGTGAAGTGCTGGGCTTGGGATTTCCCTCCTATGCCCAGGGGGATTTCTCAAGTTTGGTAGATTCGTCTCGTCGTCTAGCCTTAAGGAAAACAAAGGTTTGGTGGTCAATGACGGAGTTCGATCATTTACTTAAGGGTCTGTTCAGGGCCTTCGAAGTACTTAATTACCTAGAATGGTCCTTGGGAGCTTTGAGTAAGAGGGTCTCAGATATGAAGGACACGGACAATAGTGGCCTTGTTCATTTGATGTCCTGCTTGGACAAAGGTGTGAGGGATGGCTCGAATGAGTTAGCTGCCATGTTCACAGCTGGAATCCTCGATATAAGGGCCACGATGTGCTCTTTTCTCTCAGCAGGAGTTTCTCTCTACCAGAAAACGGAGCTACTATTTGCTCCTTTGTCTACCACCTTATTTCCACAAGAGTTGGTGGGGGAAGTTGCCACTGCTCTCACTCAGAAGGCCACGCATGATTTGGTGACCAATACGGCGAGAAAAATTTTGCCTTCAACTTTTGCTTCGCGTAAACCTAAGGAAGTCTCTACTGGTGTTCGACCTTCTCAGCCCTTTCGTGGGAAACCCTCCGGAAGGGGCTCTTTCAAACCAGACGGAAGGAAACCTAGGAGCAGAGGAAACAAAACTGGCCGAGGTAGAGTCTGACTGCCCTATCCTTCAGACAGCAGTGGGTGCCAGGTTGATTCACTTCTGGAAGACCTGGGAGAGGAATGGAGCGGATCTCTGGTCCGTCCAAGTGTTAAAGGAGGGTTACAAGATCCCCTTCCTAGCTATTCTTCCTGTAGTCTCAGATCCAGTGGATCTTTCGCCCAAATACAGAGAGGGTCCGAAGAAGCAAGCCATGCGTCTCCAGATGTTTCTTTTACTAGAAAAGCAAGTAATAGAGGAAGTCCAGGATGTAACATCTCCGGGGTTTTACAACCGCCTTTTCTTAGTCCCCAAGACTTCCGGGGAGTGGAGGCCGGTTCTGGACATAAGTGTTCTGAATGGCTACGTCCAGAATTCGACGTTTACGATGGAAACTCAGAAGACGGTTCTGGCGGCGGTGAGGAAAGACGATTGGATGGTCTCAATAGACCTCCAAGACGCCTATTTCCATATTCCAATTCATCCCAGCTGCAGACGTTATCTGAGATTCATGGATGGAAACAAGGCCTTCCAATTTAGGGCTCTTTGTTTCGGACTATGCACGGCTCCTCTATTATTTACCAAGATCATGCTGAATGTAGCGAGCATGCTGCATTCGAGGGGAATCAGGGTCTCTCTGTACCTGGACGATTGGCTGATAAGAGCCTCCTCAGCCAATTGCTGTTTGAAGGACCTGAAAATAACTCTGGACTTAACCAGGGAACTGGGCCTCCTGGTGAGATCGAAAAAATCGCAACTGACTCCATTCCAGGAGATTCTTTATTTGGGGATGGAGATTCACAGTCGGATTTTTCGGGCTTTTCCGTCGCCTGTAAGAATACTGTACAGTCAGCTCTCCAAAAAGTCCAAACTTTCCTGAAGAAGGAACTCTGTTCCGTAAGAGATTGGATAAGCCTTCTGGGCACTCTTTCCTCACTAGAGAAGTTCGTAACTCTGGGGAGGTTGCATTTGCGTCCCCTTCAGTTTCATCTCAATCGCCATTGGAAAAAAGGGGACAGCCTAGACAGGGATTGCGTTCCCATCACGACCTCCATCAAGTCTCATCTTCAATGGTGGGACAACGAGCACAGACTGAAGGAAGGGTTGTCGTTATATCAGAAGAGCCCAGACCTCGTGTTGTGTTCCGACGCCTCAAACTCGGGGTGGGGAGCTACTTTGGGGAAGGAGGAGCTTTCGGGGGCTTGGACAGTGGAGCAAACAACTCTCCACATCAACCAAAAGGAGCTTTTGGCAATTCATCTGGCCCTCAAAGGCTTCGAGAAGCAGATCAGAGGCAAGGTAGTACAAATCAATGCAGACAGCACTACAGCTCTTGCTTATATTACAAAACAAGGCGGGACCCACTCTTGGACTTTGTACGAGATAGCAAGATCTCTTCTCATTTGGGCAGAGGAAAGGAAAGTGACACTTTTGACTCGATTTATTCAAGGGGTCAACAATGTGAGTGCAGACAGACTCAGCAGGAGGGGTCAAGTTCTCCCCACAGAATGGATTTTACACCGAGACGTCTGTAAAAGTCTGTGGCGTTTATGGGGTCCTCCTCTCGTGGATCTCTTTGCAACCGCAAAGACGAAGAGACTGGAGTGTTACTGCTCTCCGGTACCAGATCCCGAAGCCATTCACATAGACGCTTTTCTGATGAACTGGTCTCACATGGTGGTTTATGCTTTCCCCCCATTCAAGATCCTTTACCAAGTAATACAGAAGTTTGTGTCCCACGAAGAAACCAGGATGACTCTAATAGCCCCGTTCTGGCCGTCAAGAAGCTGGTTTCCAGAGGTACTGGAATGGATGGTAGATTTCCCGAGAAGCCTTCCCTTAAGACCAGATCTTCTCAGACAACCTCACTTGGCCCGAAACCATCTAAACCTCCGAGCTCTACGTCTGACTGCCTTCAGACTATCGAAAAACTCGCTAGAGCTAGAGGATTTTCGAAGAAGGCAGCCAAGGCTATTGCGAGGGCAAGGAGGTCTTCCACCATCAAGGTGTATCAGTCCAAGTGGGAGTTGTTCAGAGAGTGGTGTAGGGCTAACGCGATTTCTTCATCCAGTACATCTCTAACCCAGATAGCGGATTTTTTCATTGACCTTAAGAATAAACATAACTTCTCGTCATCTACAATTAAAGGTTACAGGAGTATGTTGGCTACGGTTTTTAGACACAGGAACTTAGACCTCTCCAATAATAAGGATCTACGGGACTTGCTTAGGTCTTTTGATACCACCAAGAAAATTCAATCAGCTCCCCTTGCCTGGAATTTGGATGTGGTGCTTAAATTTCTCATGAGTGACAGGTTTGAGCCTTTGCACTCTGCTTCTTTTAAGGATTTAACCTTGAAAACTTTGTTTCTGGTTAGCCTAGCCACCGCAAAAAGAGTAAGTGAAGTACACACTTTTAGCAGGAACATTGGTTTTCAGGATGGAAAAGCCATTTGTTCTTTACAACTGAGGTTTTTGGCTAAGAATGAAAATCCTACTCGGCCATGGCCCAAATCCTTCGAGATCCCTAACCTTTATGATGTGGTGGGAGATGAGTTGGAGAGGGTGCTCTGTCCAGTAAGAGCATTACGGCTGTATGTGGACAGAACGAAGAATCTGAGAGGCGACTCAGATGCTTTGTGGTGTGCAGTCCGAAATCCTTCACTGCCCATGTCAAAGAATGCCTTGTCTTTTTTCATAAGACTGTTAATTCGAGAAGCTCACGCTCAGTGTAATGAAGCAGATCAGAGGCTTCTCAAAGTAAAGACACATGAAGTCAGAGCGGTAGCGACTTCGGTAGCTTTTAAAAAGAATTGTTCTCTACAAAGTTTGATGGATACAACCTTTTGGAGGAGTAAGTCAGTTTTCGCATCACATTATTTGAAACATGTTCAAACGCTTTATGAGGACTGTTATACTTTGGGTCCTTTCGTAGCAGCGAATGCAATAGTAGGTGAATGATCTACCACTACGTTCCCTTTTCCTAATACCCCCTTTTCTATCTCTTGGAACTCGTAAGTTATGGTTGTTTGTGGAGGCTGGTCGTCAGCCTTCCGCAATCTTTGGTTTGGTCAGGTGGTCAATTTGTTCCTAGAGTGCGCCCGGAACAAGGGTATTAGTTGAGGTCCTGTCATGTTATAGGTGATTGTACCGTTTGGCAGCTCCTAGAGATCATCAGCCCCGAGTGGATCACTGGATCTCCTAAGGATAGCGGACAAAATGAGGCAGAGTACCATTGCTGTCAACTTCCTGTGTTTTTTGTAATGCTTAAGTGAACTTTCAATATGTAGCTGTCTCTGACCTGCCACCAAGGGGTGTCAATCAGCTCTTATATAACCAGCGGGTAAGTTTTATATTTAAAAATATTTTCATAATAAAATAAATTTTTGAATATACTTACCCGCTGGTTATATAAATTTAACTCCCGCCCTCCTCCCCTCTAGAGACTACCTATGGCATTGCTATGAGGCTTGAAGAACTGAGTGGCTGGGTGTAGTTCCACCTGTGGTACCGCTAGGGCGCGGTTGTACACCTGCCATATCTACGATAGTGCGAGTTTTTGAATTTCTGCCACGGCGTCAGGAGACTTCAGCTCTTATATAACCAGCGGGTAAGTATATTCAAAAATTTATTTTATTATGAAAATATCATTTCAATTCCTATAGATCAATTAGAAGGTCATTAGTCACTAGTAATGTATTGTATTTCACTATCTCAATACTAAGTAGGTTTTACAGATACTGTACTACATTACAGGAGTGATTGATATCTGTTAAAATTAGGTTTTATCCCAAAATATATTGGTAAAAGCTTACGGGAGTTGACTGAGCCCCATAAACCAAACTGCTTACCTATGCATGAAGTGATTTGGAACAAATTTTTTAAAGTTTTCTATCAAGAAGTTATGGGGGATGGAACAGTTTGGAAATACATTTTTTCCTACACAAAATACAGTACAAACCATCCTCCTTTATTTAGAATAGATAACAGTGAAGCCGGATCACTGCAGTTAAATTCATAACAAAGTGTAAACAACCTGTCGGTAGCAGGGAGCAAACTTCCCCCTGGCTCACTAACAACTCTCTTGGAACCCTTTTTTGGCAGAATTTTACTAATTCTTCAAAATTTTTCCTTTCCAGCATTTTTTCTTCATCAAGGATACCACCCATTATGTGGCAATGTCTGGGTGTTCCACCCAAGACCTGCAGTACTTTCATGAATGCCTTTCTTAGGGATACTGGATGCTTATTAGCTGTGTCCTCAATGCCGATGGCATAATTGCTCACTAGTGTCTCCTTGGGAAAAGTACAGGTGGACAAGGAAGAAGAAATCTAAGAGGGATTCTTTGCCTTTGGACTCATGCTCAAAGTTAAAGAAGCATGGGAAACTTCTTCCACCCCTGGCACTTTTCTGTCTGGCTCTCTCCATTGGCTTTCTCCAGGGACTAATCGAGTAAGTAGTGGCCCTTTAACCTTACAACAAGCCCAGGAGAGGATGGTTTATCTGTTTCCCCCAACAAAATAGCAGGACCCCCTTGCTGAGCATCATGCTTTGAAGTCTAGTCCACAGGTTGCTGCGCAACCTCAGTGTGATCCTTCCTCTCCAGAGGAGGATCGTTAACCTACCCTTCACAGAAGGTCTCTTTCTTCCTCAAACGATGAATCGCTACCTAGATGACCTTCTGCTAGGACTAAAGCTACTAGACTTTTGCCATAGTACATTTCTAGACAATGAGCTTCAACAAGCGCTTCCCCTCATCGTCCGTCTTGTCTTAGATCT
Source organism: Palaemon carinicauda (assembly GCF_036898095.1). Classification (NCBI taxonomy): domain Eukaryota; kingdom Metazoa; phylum Arthropoda; class Malacostraca; order Decapoda; family Palaemonidae; genus Palaemon; species Palaemon carinicauda. Next base: position 46,688,908 of record NC_090738.1, read on the forward strand.
TCCTCGCCTCACAGTTCTAAACATGCTTCTAGGTGAACTTTGCCGTTGACCTCTCCTGTAAACAAGGCTCCTGCTTTAAGTGCGCATTCCAGCACTTCACCTAATTTCACTCTGCACAGATGAAGAGCTTTACTTTCACAAACTACTAGGCAATCTTCCCCAAGAGCTCTACTTCTCATTATGTGTGTAGTGAGCGTGCATCATCTGGACACACCTTGAGACGCTTTTCATCTCATTGCCAGCCTTTTGATTGTTGGGTTTCCTCTCATCGAGCCTCGCCTGTCAAACATTCTCCAACAAGCTCCTCTCCTGGGAGTGCCTCACCTCTTCCAAGTGCTGTTCTCCTTGCTTCTCTTCAGTACTGTAAAGCAAAGCTCTTCCAAGCACTTGACTTTTCACAGCGTCCAACTGTTTTTTAACCTTCCCTCCTTAGAGGACACGGTCCATTCACCTCTCGATTATCGGCGACGTTCTCCATTGGATCACTACAAGTCAACCCTAGTGGAGAAAAAAAACATTCTGCTGAATCCCACAAACCAACACTTGTAGTAGCCTGTCCTTCAACATGAGACCTGAGAACCCCAAGGAAAGCTACTAGACTCAAAGCGTCGTAGGATGCGGACTTCCCAAGGAAGGAAGGTTTTGCTACCTCACTAGGGGAGAAGGGAAGAGCTTCCTGATCTGAGGGTTGCCTGAGGGTTGAACAGCCCCCGCTCTTACTCGATCAACTGCCTGAGGAGGCCAAACAAGATGAAACAGGGTGGAGGATGCCCACTATCGACACTCATTGCATGGAGAAGCCTGCGTGCAGGAGTGTTTTCTACACAAGGCAAAGCCATTGAGGATCCACATCGATTTTTTGTAGGTATGTGTCGCAAGAGCAGCCCACCACGCCAGGATAAATTGGCATGTTGTGCATCCTCAAGCATGTACATTGCATACCTGCAAAAGAAAGTGAGAAAAGGTAATTATATGAGCAGTTCCAGGAGCATGGAAAGGAATGTCCTCTCTCACCTAAGGCTGAAATCAAAGTGGAGTTGTAGTGAGTGAGTGTGGGGTGGTGCTTTCCTGCTACCTACTGGTACCAGTTGTTGACACACTAAAAGTTTTTATGCCGTGTTCCAGCTTACTCCTTTATCTTTTCATATGTAAAGAACGTGGGTTTATATTCCTGTCGGAACAAATATCAATTACTTCCATAACTTTTGTAAAAAGTCAAAGCTATTTTGGTTTGAAGTAATTGCTTAGGGCCAAGTTATGAGTCATATCTCTGTAATTGGTCTTTGATGGTACCCATCCAATGACAAGGGAATGTCTGTCTTTGAGAACTGCCTTAAGTAGCCACTTTTATTTAAACAATCTACTCAAAGTGTTGTTAGAGATTTGTCCTGTTACAATATATGTAAGATGATATTATTATTATTATTATTATTATTATTATTATTATGATTATGATTATTAGCTAAGCTACAACCCTATTTGGAAAAGCAAGATGCTATAAGCCCTTGGATAGCCCAGTGAAATAAGGAAATATATAAAACAATATGAGAAATAATTAACAATTGATAAAATATTTTAGAAACAGTAACATCAAAACAAATATTTCCTACATATATACTATATAAAGACCCATTTCAGCCTGTTCAACATGAAAACATATGCTGCAAGTTAGAACTTCTGAAGTTCTCTCGATTCAACCACTCGATTAGGGAGATCATTCCACAACTTGGTCACAGCTGGAATAAAACTTCTAGAATACTGTGCAGTATTGAACCTCATGATGGAGAAGGCTTGACTATTAGAATTAACAGTAAGCCTAGTATTACGAACAGGATGGAACTGCCCGAGAAGATCTGAATGTAAAGGACGATCAGAATTATGAAAAATCATATGTAACATGCATAATGAACAAATTGAATGACCGTAACTTCCTGTCCAACAAATTAAGATGAGAATCAGTAGCTGAAGACCAGACAGGAGAACAATACTCAAAACAAGGTAGAATGAAAGAATTAAAACACTTATGAATAGATTGATCACCGTAAATCTTAAAAGACTTTCTCAATAAGCCAATTTTTTTGTGCAATTGAAGAAGACAGACATAATTTGTTTCTAAAAACTAAATTTGCTGTTGAGAATCACACCTAAAATTTCAAAAGTCATACAGAGTTAAAGAAACATTATCAGTGCTGAGATCTGGATGTTGGGGAGCCACTGTCCTTGATCTACTTACAATCCTACTATTAGTTTTGTTAAGATTCAACTTCATGCCCCATAATTTGCACCATGCACTAATTTCAGCCAGATCTTTATTAACGGATTCAGCAACCCCAGATCTACATTCAGGGGTTAGAATTGATGCAGAGAGAGTAGCATCATCTGCATATGCAACAAGCTTGTTTTCTAGGCCAAACTTTGTCATGTGTATATAGTATGAAAAGTACAGTGCTCTTTATTACCCTTTGCTATGAAAGTAAAAGATACGTTAACTAGTATAAACAAAGATTAACAAAGCAAAGTGTGTTGAAGGATAATGACAACATTGTAATTTTTATAGAAAATTTAATTAACAAAACTCTTCTAGCACAACTAGCATTGTCTTGAGCATATGTAAAAAATTGTTCACAGGAAATTATAAAGCTTAAAAGGACCAACATCACACCAAAAATATTGCAGCAAACCTTTGCATAGCAAGGTTCAAATATCCAGTGTGCATTTACAGTATCGTGACAATGGGCCCAGGATGATTAAAAAATACAAAAAGGTGATAACGTAGAAATGAAAAAGTTATTACAAAGCATGAACAAGGTACAGTACTGTATACATGTGACAGACCTGGAAAAATTGTACAATCATACAACATCAATTTGTAAGATTCTTAAAAAAATTAAAAAAGAAATATCAAATCAACTGATGTTGGAAAAGGGGTGCTAACATTGATGACACAACAGCCACGTGTTCTTGATCATGTTGTAAAGTTGCTGCTACTCTGGGTTATTGAGAAGACTTAGCAGGAGATATAATTACGAAAAACATTATTTGTAAAAAAAGAAAAGCTACTGTTTGAATTCCCTCTCCTGGTGCTCGCTCACCCAGTGAGACGGTATAAAAAATAAAATTTCTCGAGGATTGAAGAGGAACAGATTCAAGTGTACTAAACTGTGACTGTCCTGTCCCCTTGGATTTCACAGCTCCAGACTCCCTCCTTTTCAGTTACTACTCAATGGCATGGTTTCTTATCTTATCATCATCCTTATGGTTTCTTATCTTATCATCATCCTTATATGTCATTCTGAACCAATGTTGACCCCTTTCAAGATTTACCACTCTTGTGGGCTGCCCATGTGCAAGAATGTCATGCAAAAGATACACGGCAATCTCAATCAATCGATCAAATCAAAGGAGCCAGGTACATCAGCAAAAAAATTAAAAATTCAAGATGAGCTAGGGTGATTTGAAATTTTAAGAAAAGAATTGGCATCCATTGTGTTGTGCGACATGGTGAGGCTGTGAGCTCTGATGTCAAGGCAGCAGAAGTATTTGTTCCTGAATTTAAAAGGGATACAGATGAGTCGTCTTATCATCATCCTTAACCAATGTTGACCCCTTTCAAGATTTATCTCTCTTTCGGGCTACCAATGTGCAAGAGCCCATGTCATGCAAAAAATGTATGGCAATCTTAATCAATCAATCAAATCAAAGAAGCCAAGTACATCAGCACAAAAGAAAAAAAAAACGGTGAGGCTGTGAGCTTGGATGTTAAAGCAGCATTAGTATTTGTTTCTAAATTTAAAAGGCTTGTGGATTCAGTCTTGCATACCTCAGCAAGTTTTTAGTTCCTTGTGGAAGTTGAGCAAAAGAAAGTAAAATAAAAGACAACCAAGCATCCAGAATGCATAAATTACTCAATTCAGTTAGTGAACGTCATTCTAGAGAGAGAGCTCCTGATATTTTACCAAAAGTTCTCATGTAGTAAGATTCTCCCTCCAAGCAGTAAACCCCAGCTCCTCCTCCTCTCCCCCATAGCAGCCACGACTCATCTCAAAGGTAGTCAATTTATTAGTAAATTATATTTATTTTTTATTTTGAATTTTTCATTTGTATTCATTTCTGATGTTAGGAAGTATTACAAAACCTTTAGAAATGAGTCTACTGCATGTTTGTAATGTATTTATGGACATGTGGAACATGAGTGAATTTTCTTTATCTTTTATGGGAAAAACTTTCAGGATACTAGCATTTTAGGTTGCGAGCTCACGCCTAAAACAAATTAAACTCATACACTTAAGCAACTGCATTTTCATAACTAGATTAGTTATTTCCCTTTAAACTTAAGTTTGACAAAAAAAAACTCTACCTAATAAAAATGTTTAAAAAACTAACTTATTGTACTAAACAGAGGTTACTCTAGTTGTTAATTTACAGGCTAATTGGGTAAAACAGACGCAGCATTTTTCATTTATATAAATAACGATTCACATCTTACTCAAAAGACTTTAAGCACAAGATAAATTAATGATTATTAAAATAGTACCTGTATAACCAGAATACTAAAATGGAAATACAAATGTACTAAATTGACTTCATTAATATCATCAGGGTAATAATTGACTTGTGTTGACATGATTAAGTGAAGTTTCATCTCCAGTACTAACAAAATACTCAATTAATAAAAGTTAAAAAATTGCATAGCTACTGACGTTGGTTAATAAAAACAATATGCCAGGTATTACAGCTTATAAACTACAAAAGGTTTTTTCTTTTATATTATATGATCTTCATCTAAATTCCACATTACTGTACACTGAATGCCCAATAATTATATAATCAATATAGACACTCATAAATACAATAAAAATGCATTCAAGCTTAAAATCATTACTGCCTATAATGCATTTGTACTAAAGTTCCGTCATCCTTAATTCTTAGGTACAAGGTCTATAAAAACAATTAATTACATCATCAAGTAAAAAGTATACATTATTAGACATAAAATACACATTTAATGCATTGTGTGAGATTTAAAATGACCACATTATATAAGATAAATTGACTGCACATTATACAAGACAATACGAAATATCAATGCACACTGGTTTATGAAGTTTACCCTTAAGTTTGAAGAAAAAAGGACCTTACTACAGTAATGTGCTCTAACCAGTTCTTGGCAACTGACCAAAGTTAACAGTGCAATAGAAATTAAGTGATTTATATAAAATACATTTAAAGATTCTAGATACAGTGATTAAAATAGAAAATTACCTAGTTCCTACCACACTCGCCACAGAATGAGCTAAAGGGGGAGACTAGATTATTAAGTTTCTGAACTGCTCTATAATTTTAATCTTGCTTCTTTGTATTGCTACTTACATTCTTTCCACTCGACACCAAAATGCATGATGAATTCACATATGTAAATAAATGTTTAAGATTTTACACCACTTTAACACAAAGAGTTGTAAGTTTTGTTATATACTAGAGTAATTTTAAACTAATAGAAAATACTACTTTAACATTATGTAGAAATCACAGCTCACTGACAAAGTCAAAACATATTTTCTATAATACTTTTCAATTCAATAATTTGTTAGATACAATATCCTTTAGCCAGGGTAATTAACACAAAACTATTCAAGTATATTAAACATTTACTTAAACTGATAAAAAACTTGTCAACAGAAATGGCATTAATTTCTTTGTATTTAAATACTGTAGTTTAATTTAATCTATTTCCTCTACATATAAAAATCGATAATGATGGG